>NC_091131.1:28729240-28996740 GCF_040183065.1 Periplaneta americana
ATACACATTACTTAAAGGGTGTAATTGATATCTTGTTATTTGAAGTGTTCTATCAGTGAGGAAGTGTGTTGTGTCAGTGAAGTGTGTAGTGTCAGTGAAGTCTATTGTGTAAGTGAAGTGTGTTGGTGTCACTGAAGTGGCTGTGCAATGTATTTGAACAGTGAAATGTTTAGAAGTGTTAGTGAAATCAGGTAGAATCAGTGCAGTGAGTGAGTGAGTGAGTGAGTGAGTTGACAGCGAAATAAGTTTAGTGCCGAGAGGTACTTGTGCAGGTATGAACCTGTCACACTCGTGGGTCTTAATTCGAACTTAGGGTTAAGATACAAAATTGGATTTACTTTAAATGTTATTTTAAGTGACCATGCTTCATTTAATTTAGGATGCTCCTTGTTATTATTATTATTTTATTATCATTATTATTATTAATATTATTATTATTATTATTATTATTATTATTATTATTATTATTACTGTTATTATTATTAATTCTTGTTTTTTATTAGTTGTGTTTATTATTAATTGTCATTATTGAGTGTAATTAGTTACCACTGCCACCGGGTATATACCCATTTGCAGTGTGAATAAATACATACATACATACATACATACATACATACATACATACATACATACATACATACATATATTCCCTGCATTCAAGTTTTGTAGTGTTCAATAATGATTGACTACTTCATATTGATACCTGGACAGCTGCAATAGAATATCTACTTTGGAAAACATATTACTTCACGTGTTAAATTTTATGTTACCTTGTTAATATGTTTCGGCCTGCTATCGGCCATCATCAGAACTGGTTGTTGCTGGTCTTGGAGCCTTTTTGTCTTGTTTCCCGTGGGTGTGTGTTTGTGTAATGTAATGTAATGTAATGTAATGTGGAGTGAAAGAGTGTGTGTGTTCTGAAATTGAGTTGTATGTTGAGAATCTGATTTGGATGTGTTTTTGTTTGTTTGTATATTTCGTATTGTTCTCGTGTGTTTAGTTTCTGGCATTTAAGTGGATGTGTAGAATTTCCATGTCTGTGTTGATGTCTCTGAATGTATGGTTAGCATTTGTGATGTATTCTGCATATGTGGAAGTGTTTTGTAATTTTGTTATGGCTGTGATGTGTTGTTGGAATGTGTTTGAAATGATCTGCCTGTCTGTCCTAAGTAGAAGTTGTTGCAGGTCTTAGATTTGAGTTTGTGTACGCCTGTGTGGTTGTATTTGTTTGTTTGTGTTGTGAGATGTTTTTGTGGAGTATTAGGAAACAAAACAAAAGGCGCTAAGACCAGCAACGACTAGTTCTGATGATGACCGATAGCAGGCCGAAACAATATGTTAACAAGATAACATAACATTTAACACGTGAAAGATATATAATACGTTTTCCAAAGTGATATAGTGTTAAAAGTTGTGTAATCAAGATGTATAATGAATATCTACTGTTGAAAAATAATTGTCAATTTGATACGAGACTTATGGAGATCTGAGAGTATTTTTGTCTGATGATTTTACATAATAACTGGCTTAAATTGCAAGCATTAAGCTGCATTACAGATTGATCTATTGTAGAAATTTTTACACATTAGAAAATTTATAATTGTAAACCTCCCATGCGTTATGGGTTGTTGTTATTTTGAATAAATCGTGAAGACTTGATAGAGAGATTTGAACAGCTTCAATAGGGGCTCTAGCCTTGCATAATGACTTTCTAAATTGATGTGAGGTCTTAAACCTATACATGCTGTATGACTTTATCTTGATAATTAGAGGGCAGTAATACAGGATAAATGTGATAGCAAAATTTTCTTATATTGCCATGATTCTTTATGGTGTTGCATAGTGATTGGTAAATTGATGCTGGGACTTGAAAGAATGGTGGCAGTAGTTTTGTTTTGTTTGTTTTTTTTTTTTATTTTTTTACACTAATGATTGTAGGACAGTTATGACGTGTCAGCTGTTGGATAATTTTTTCGTAAATTCATTGCAAGATATATTGCAATTGTCATGCTTGATAATGGATTGTAGTATCGAATAATGTTTGACACATGATAAGAGTCTGTATTTGATACAGACTCTTGGACAGCTGGAATAGGGACTGTACTGTACTGTACTGTACTGTAGAATGATAATTGTCATTTCATGGCAAGACTTGTTGCAGTTTCAGAGTATCTTTTTGTTGCGCTTTACATGAGAGTGAAGAAAAATGAAAACCTGTAGCTATATGTGAATTACCGACAATAGGAAAATTTGGAATTGTAGGACGCCCATGCTTGTTGAGATGGTGTTCTTTGAATAATGCTTGAAAACTTGATATCGATATTTGGACAGATGTAATAGGGATTGCAGTCTTGCACAGTGATTTTCTGAAATGTTGCTATGTCTTGTACAAGGCTGACAATGATTCGTTTAGTTGTTTTACATAAGAAGTGACTTTAGCCTGATAGTTATAGGGCAGTAAGGAGAACTAAAAATGTTACATAAATAATTTGCAGATTGATAACAACATTAATTATATTACAATACGCGTTGAGGTCTTTTTGTTTTTAACAGTAATTGATGATTTTACTGAAACACTTGAACAGCAGCAATAGAGATTCTAGTACTTGAAATTATTTTTTTAACGCATGTCAGGTCTTATAGCACTGTGAGAGTCCTTCTTTTTTACACAATTAATGACATTACGTTGTTATTGGTACTTACATAGCAGTAATGACGAGTGAACTGTTGTATAAATATTTTCCATATTTGTAGCAATATTTACTGTATTTCCAAGCTTGTTGTGGCCCCATTTTGAATAAGGTTGTCAACTTGATTTTGATACCTGGATAATTGCAATGGGATTGTGATCTTATGTTTGCTACATTATTGTTGGGCTTCATTGATATGTGACAGAAGTTTTGTTTAATGGTATTAAACTTTAAAAAGGTTTACAGAGATGGTTATAGTGCAGTAATGACGACTGAACTGTTGTAAAATTATTTAGCAAATATATAGGAAGATATATTACATTGCCATACATTCCTTAAGTGTTGTAGTGTTGAATAATGATGGACTACTTCTTACTGACATCTTCGATAGAGTCTGTACTGTTGAATAAACATTGCGAAATGAATGCCGTGTGTTATGCAAGTCTTAGAGTATGTTTGTCTTGTAGTTTTATATAATAATTGATATAAATTAGAAGACATAGAGCTGCTGCATTACCGACTGAGTTTTTGCAGAAAAATTTGGAATCGTAAAATTTAGAATCGTAGCATTTTCTTGCTTTTTGGAGTGCTGCTGTTTTGAATAATATTTGGTGAAATCATACAGATACTGGTACTGTACCGGTACATGGACAGTTGGCATATGGACTCTAGTATTGTTTAGTAATTTTGTGATTTCATGCCTAGACCTATACCATTGTAAGGGTATTTTTGAGAAGTGCTTTTACATAATAAATGACTTTGATCTGTTACTTATAGGGCTGAAATGCTGGATAAATATTTTCCATATTCGTAGTTAGACTTACTGCATTGCCGTGTTTGTTGTGTTGTTGTTGTTGTTGTTGCTGCTGCTGCTGCTGCTGTTGTTTTTGTTGTTGATGCTGTTGTTGTTGTTGTTGCTGCTGCTTTGAATAGCAATTGTCAACTTCATTCTGATAATTGGAGTGCTGCAATAGGACTCTGGTCTTGCACAATGATTGCTAAATTTTTGGTCGGACTTACACAACTCTAATGGCATTTGTGTTTCACGGTTTTACTTTTAAAATATCTTTGTAGTGATGGTTATATGGCAGATATGTCGATTAAGCTGTTGGATAAAAATTTTCGAAAGTTATAACAAGATTGATTACATATAAATTGAGGAAAAGAAGACAGAGGATGGACACTGGAAAGTTTTCTTTTCTCCATGGTACTATCAGGGACTGGAATGCTTTACCTGCAGACATACCAATAACCAAAAATGTATTTAAAAATAGGCTTAAGGACTTTACTAATAGACGGTAGTATATTATACACATTACGTAAAGGGTGTAATTGATATCTTGTTATTTGAAGTGTGTAGTGTCAGTGAAGTCTATTGTGTAAGTGAAGTGTATTGGTGTCAGTGAAGTGGCTGTGCAATGTATTTGAACAGTGAAATGTTTAGAAGAGTTAGTGAAATCAGGTAGAATCAGTGCAGTGGGTGAGTTGACAGCAAAATAAGTGTTGTGCCGAAAGGTGCTTGTGCAGGTATGAACCTGTCACACTCGTGGGTCTTAGTTCGAACTTAGGGTTAAGATACAAATTAGATTTACTTTAAATGTTATTTTAAGTGACCATGCTTCATTTAATTTAGGATGCTCCTTGTTATTATTATTTTATTATTACTATTATTATTATTATTATTATGATTATTATTATTATTATTATTACTATTATTATTATTGTTTTTTATTAGTTGTGTGTATTATTAATTGTCATTATTGAGTGTAATTAGTTACCACTGCCACCGGATATATACCCATTTGCAGTGTGAATAAATACATACATACATACATACATACATACATACATTCCCTGCATTCAAGTTTTGTAGTGTTCAATAATGATTGACTACTTCATATTGATACCTGGACAGTTGCAATAGAATATCTACTTTGGAAAACATATTACTTCACGTGTTAAATTTTATGTTACCTTGTTAATATGTTTCGGCCTGCTATTGGCCATCATCAGAACTGGTCGTTGCTGGTCTTGGCGCCTTTTTGTCTTGTTTCCTGTGGGTGTGTCTGTTCTGAAATTGAGTTCTGTGTTGAGAATTTGATTTGGATGTGTTTTTGTGTGTTTGTATATTTCGTATTGTTCTAGTGTGTTTAGTTTCTGGATTTTTGGTTGGATGTGTAGAATTTCCATGTCTGTGTTGATGTCTCTATACGTGTGGTTAGTATTTGTGATGTGTTGTGCATATGTGGAAGTGTTTTGTAATTTTGTTATGGCTGTGATGTGTTCTTTGTAACGTGTTTGAAATGATCTGCCTGTCTGTCCTATGTAGAAGTTGTTGCGGGTGTTAGATTTGAGTTTGTATACGCCTGTGTGGTTGTATTTGTTTGTTTGTGTTGCATGTGTGTTGAGATGTTTTTGTAGAGTATTAGGAAACAAAACAAAAGGCGCCAAGACCAGCAACGACCAGTTCTGATGATGGCCGATAGCAGGCCGAAATAATATGTTAACAAGATAACATAAAATTTAACACGTGAAAGATACCTATATAATACGTTTTCCAAAGTGATATAGTGTTAAAAATTTGTGTAATGAAGATGAATAATGAATATCTACTGTTGAGAAATAATTGTCAGTTTGATGCCAGACTTATGGAGATCTCAGAGTATTTTTGTCTGATGCTTTCACATAATAATTGGCTTAAATTGCAAGCATACAGCTGCATTACAGATTGACCTATTGTAGAAATTTTTACACATTAGAAAATTTATAATCGTAACTCTCCCATGCATTATGGGTTGTTATTTTGAATAAACCGTGAAGACTTGATAGAGAAGTTTGAACAGCTTCAATAGCGGCTCTAGCCTTGCATAATGATTTTGTAAATTGATGTGAGGTCTTAAACCCATACATGAATAGTTTAATATCAAAGACGGACATCTGTCGTCTCAATAGTTTTGATCTAGAGCCACTTTTTTGTTTCACAGTGTTCTTTGTAATATTTTAACACAATTTATTTTATAAATTGTAGTGTTAGAGTTTGCATATGGTTGCACTATACCTGGAAAGAACATGAAAAATTATATAAAAATCCACAGCTATCTAAATTTCAATGTGAGGTCAGATGTCCGCCTTTGATATTAAATATGAAGCTACTCATAAGCTGCCAAATTTTGTTATATTGCCATGATTCTTTCTGATGTTGCATAACGACTAGTAAATTGATGCTGGGGCTTGTAGAATTGTGGCAGTACTATTTTTTCTTTTTTACAGTTTTGGTTTATGCTGATGGTTATAGGACACTTGTGGTGTTTCAGCTGTTGGATAATTTTTTTCGTAAATTCATTGCAAGATTTATTGCAATTGTCATGCTTGATAATGGATTGTAGTATGGAGTAATGTTTGGCTACTTGATACAGACTCTTGGACAGCTGGAATGGGAACTGTACTGTACTGTACTGTAGAATGATAATTGTCATTTCATAACAAGACTTGTGCAGTTTCAGAGTATCTTTGTGTTGCGCTTTACATGAGAATGAACAGAAATGTTTACAAATTGGAAAATGTGGAATTGTAGGATGCCCTTGCTTATTGAGGTGGTGTTGTTTTGAATAATGCTTGAAAACTTGATACCGATATTTGAACAGATGTAATAGGGATTGCAGTCTTGCATAATGATTTTCTGAAATGATGCTATGTCTTATACAAGTGTGACAGTGATTTGTTTAGTTGTTTTACATAAGAAGTGACTTTAGCCTGATAGTTATAGGGCAGTAAGGAGAATTGAAAATGTAACATAAATAATTTGCAGATTGATAACAACATTAATTGTATTACCATACGCGTTGAGGTCTTTTTGTTTTTAACAGTAATTGATGATTTTACTGAAACACTTGAACAGCAGCAATAGAGATTCTGGTATTGGAAATTATTTTTTTAACACATGTCAGGTCTTATACCACTGTAAGAGTCCTTCTTTTTTACATAATTAATGACTTTACGCTGTTATTGGTACTTACATAGCAGTAATGACGAGTGAACTGTTGTATAAATATTTTCCATATTCGTAGCAATATTTACTGTATTTCCAAGCTTGTTGTGGCCTTATTTTGAATAAGGTTGTCAACTTGATTTTGATACGTGGATAATTGCAATGGGATTGTGATCTTATATAATGTTTGCTACATTATTGTTGGGCTTTATTGATATGTGACAAGTTTTGTTTAATGGTATTAAATTTAAAAAGGTTTACAGAGATGGTTATAGTGCAGTAATGATGACTGTACTGTTGGAAAATTATTTAGCAATTATATAACAAAATATATTACATTGCCACACATTCCTTAAGTGTTGTAGTGTTGAATAATAATAAACTACTTCATACTGACAGCTTCAATAGAGTCTCTACTGTTGAATAAACATTGCGAAATTAATGCCGGGTGTTATGCAAGTCTTAGAGTATGTTCGTCTTGTAGTTTTACATAATAAGTGATATAAATTAGAAGACATAGAGCTGCTGCATTATGGACTGAATATGATTTTATAAAAGTGCTTTTGATAAGTGGTTTTACATAATAAATTACTTTAGTCTGTTTCTTATAGGGCAGTAATGAGGGCTGAACTGCGAAATAAATATTTTCAAATTCGTAGCTAGATTTTCTGCATTCCCGTGCTCGTTGTGTTGTTGTTGTTGTTGTTTTGAAAAGTAATTGTCGACTTCATTCTGATAAGTGGAGAGCTGCAGTCGGGCTGTTGTGTTGCATAATGATTAGTAAATTCTTGGTGGACTTGTACAATAGACAGTTTTTTTTAAGTGTTTTATTCTTTATAGTGATGATTATAGGGCAGAAATGTCGACTGAGATGTTGGATAACAATTTTCGATATTTATAACAAGAATTATTACATGTGCATGCATTTTTTAACTGCTGTAGTGTTGAATAATGATTGATTACTTCATAGTGAGCACTAGGCACTGCAATAGGTATC
Organism: Periplaneta americana; assembly: GCF_040183065.1. NCBI lineage: Eukaryota > Metazoa > Arthropoda > Insecta > Blattodea > Blattidae > Periplaneta > Periplaneta americana. Next base: position 28,736,916 of record NC_091131.1, read on the forward strand.
TATTGTTGAATAATGATTGCCAAATTTGACGGTAGACCTACGGAAGTTTAGTGGTATCTTTATCTTGTAGTTTTACATAATAATTGACTTAAATGACAAGCATAAAGCTGTATTACCGGCTGAGGTATTACAGAAATATTTAGACATTGGAAAATGTATAATTGTAACATTATACCATGCTTTTTGGAGTGTTATTGTTTTGAAAAATAGTTGACAACTTGATGCAGATACTAGGGTGGTGCAATAAGGATTGTAGTGTTGCATAATGATTTTCAAAATATATGTCGAAACTTGCATAAGTCTGAGAATGGTCTTTCACATAGTGAATGACTTTACTGTATTACTTATAGTGTAGTAAATGTGACTAAACTGTTAGATGAATATTTTGAAAGTTGGTAGGAAAGTTTACTACATTCTCTATGGTCTTTGTTGTGTTATTGTTTTGAAGAGTCATTGTCGAGTTCGTCCTAATTCTTGGACAGCTGCAGTAGGGTTCTGATCTTGCATAATTTTGGCAGATTGAAGTTGGGTTTTGTTTAAAGAATGTTGTGTATAATCTGGTCTACATTGATGGATATAGGCAGTAATAACGTGTAAACTGTTGGATAAATGTTGCCTTAATACTTGGCAAGATTTATTATATTCACTGCTTGGTTGAGCGTTGTAGTGTTGAATAATGTTTGAGTACTTGTTAGTGGCAATTGTACCGGTGCAGCTGAAATAGGGTCTGTACTGTTGAATAATTATTTAGATTTAATCCCAGGAGTTATGGCAGTGTCAGAGTATGTTTTTCTTGTGCTTTAGTTGAAAATGAAGGAAAATTATAAGACGTGGAACTACTGGGTGTTCAGTTCAAAATGTGTCTTGTCTCACTGTATGCCGTCATGTGGCTAGCTGACGAGCCTAGAGAATTCAATCTTCCTACACTTCCGCAGCTCAGGTGTATAACCTAAGAGGTAGAGAAGATGGCTAGCAAGTACGGCGTTCATTCTGAAGAGTACGTACCGATACATACGGTAACGCCAGTAGTGGCAGGAATGTGAACTGTTTGGAAATACGTACTGTCGGGATATGGGGAGAGGGTTAAGACGATTACTTACGTATTTGTTGACATTAACTTCGACGGTCAACATGGACACAGAGCATTTGATTTGTGTTGTGGAATGTTACCGTACGCAACCGATGATAACAAATACCCTGCGTACGACTTGCCGGCGCAAAACACAGTTGGAAAGAGGTTATGGTAGCACACAGACCGTACAGACCGCCATCTGTTGCTACGACGTTCAAGTTATACTGTACACGTTCTCAAGTTCAGATTGAAGAACGCCTTAAATAATAGGCAACTTCTCTAACATATAAGCTGAAACTCGCTTCAAATCGGTGACCCAACAACAGTGACGTCATGACACACTTTGAAATGAACACCCAGTACATTATTCACTGAGCTGTAAAAGAAAAGTTTAGAAATTGGAAACTTAGAATTGTAGCAATGCCATGTTTTTTGAGGTGTTATGACTTTGAATAATTACAGTTGACTACTTGACATTGAGAGTTGGGAGTGTAGTTATGCATAATGATGTTGCAAATTGATTCCAGAACTTATAGAATTGTGACAGTGACTTGTCTAGTCCTTGAACGTGCTGATTGTAGGGTCGTGATGACGACTGAAGTTTTGAATAAATATTTTCCAAATTCATAGGGAGAAATGTTAGTATTGAAAACAAGAAGACCACAAGAAACTTGAGAATCTAATTGAGGACATGATTGTGATAGATAGGAATAGGAATTATGGTGTTGAATGATTGCTAATTTGATGTTAGGATTTGTACAACTGTGACAGTATCATACTTGTTTTGTTTGTGAAAGAATGTACATTATAATTTTCTTTACAGTGATGGTTATATGGCAGTAATTTCGTCCGAATTGTTGGATAAATGTTTCCAAAATTTCTTAGCAAGAAATATTACATTTCTATGTTTGCCTATGAGTTCTAGTGTAGAATAATGTTTGAGCAATTAATATTGATACTTGGGTACATGGAATAGGGAGTGTACTGTTGAAGAATTATTGGTAAATGTATTATGTGTCTTTCACGTGTAAAATTTTATATGACCTCGTTAACATGTTTCGGCCTTCTATTGGCCATCTTCAGAACTGGATGTTGCTGATCCTAGCGCCTTTTGTTTTGTTTCCTGTGGCGGTGTGTTTGTGTAGTGTAATGTGGAGTCAAAGAGTGTGTGTGTTCTGAAATTGAGTTGTGTGTTGAGAATTTATTTTGGATGTGTGTGTGTGTGTGTGTGTGTGTGTGTGTGTGTGTGTGTGTGTATTTCATATTGTTCTAGTATGTTTGGTTTGTGGCTTTTTGGCTGTTTGAGTGGAAGAGAAGGCCTTATGGCCTTAACTCTGCCAGCGAAAATAAACATTATTATGTACTTACTTACAAATGGCTTTTAAGGAACCCGAAGGTTCATTGCCGCCCTCACATAAGCCCGCCATCGGTCCCTATCCTGTGCAAGATTAATCCAGTTTCTATCATCCTATCCCACCTCCCTCAAATCCATTTTAATATTATCCTCCCATCTAAGTTTCGGCCTCCCCAAAGGTCTTTTTCCCGCTGGTCAAAACATTATTATTATTATTATTATTATTGTTATTATTATCATTATTATTATTGTTATTATTATTATTATTATTATTATTGTTATTATTATTATTATTATTATTATTATTATTATTATTATTATTATTACTAGCCATACCCGTGCGCTCCGCTGCACCTGTTAGAAATAAATATAAAGTAATTACATAATTAAAATAGGACATTTGATCCAGGGAACATTCGTGTTTGATAGAAGGATAAATCGTTTAATATGTTACTTAATTTAAATTGTATTTAAAATATTGAAATGCGATCATTTTGATGCAGAGACCACTCATTTGGTGCAATGACAATTCCTTTAACATGTTTCTTAATTGTTATTGCCAATTATTTTTGGAAAAGCGAAAATTAACAGAAAAATTTTGGCTACAGATTTATTATTATGTTTATATTATATTATATTATATTATATTATATTATATTATATTACGTTATGAAAAAGTGTGTTGATAACGGATGTACTCGAATTAGAAAGTTTTTAATTTGTTGTGGGAGCTCTTGAATCTCAGGAGGAACAACTTTTACAACAGCACAACATAATCTGCTTGGCTCATTACCCAATTTTTTTGCATTGCATTTATTGCATATGTATTTTAACACGATTCAATTGAGCATAGTTAAAATTTGAATTATAAAATAATGGATTGCAAAGCTAACGTACTATTACTGCATACTAAATCAATACACTCTCGTTGTTCGTTAATTCTCTGAGATAAAAATGAATATGTTCATAAACATTATTATAAGAAATACAGGAAATGAATATACAGAATAATCTATCAAGTTTTCTGTGCATAAGAAGCTATTTTAATCTTACCTGTCCTCAATTCACTCACAAGTTACCGTAATAACATTATAGCATTATGTCCATCCAGAGAAACTACACTTTCCAATGATGAAATAATAATTAATCGGTTAATTTAGCTTCCGATATTACTTCATACAAACACAGAAACATTGTCTATAGGCTATGTTTCATAGCTTTCGATTGTTGTGTCCAAGGCCCCTTATAGACGAAGTCATTTGTTTTTTATTTCAATACACCGCCTTAGATGGCAGTTATTTTAATTTTAAAACTCATTTATCTCACTAAATATCAGTCCTATCAAAATTTTTCAGAGAATAAAACTTATCAGAAATCATTTTCAAAGAAACTTTTGTTATGTATCATATTTCACAAAAATCAATAATAAGCGAGATATTTCGATTTATTTAATTCAGGCCCCCTTATAACCCCCTTTTTAAATAACGTATTTTGAATGCCATATAGCCTATAATCTAAGTTACAACGAAGTTAATTTATATTCCAATTTTCATCGAAATCGGTTCAGCCATTATCACGTGAAAAGGTAACAAACATACAGACAGACAGGGTGGTTAATTATATATGTTAGGACCAATTATTTTTGGAAAATCGAAAATTACCAGAAAAATTTCGGCTACAGATTTATTATTATTAGTATAGATGATTATTATTATTATTATTATTATTATTATTATTATTATTATTATTATTATCATTATTATGTGTAGAATTTCCATGTCTATGTTGATGTGTCTGTAGATGTGGTTAGCATTTGTAATGTGTTCTGCATAATATAAAATTTAACACGTGAAAGACACATACCTTAACACGTTTTCTTAAGTGATATAGTGTTAAAAGTTGTGTAATGAGAATGTATAATTATTGGTACTTTCTGATAGCCTCAGAGTACCTTTGTCTTGTGCTTTACATGAAAGTTGGCAAGAAATTGAAATACATAGAGCTTAATTACCGACCGATCTGTAAGAGAAATGTTGAGAAATAGGAAACATTAGAATTGTAGTACTGTGATGATTTTTGGGGTTTTGTTATTCTGAATAAATTGTTAAGATTTGATAGAGAGGCTTGGGCAGCTTCGATAGGGGCTCTAGGCTTGCAGAATGATTTTCTAAATTGATGTCAAGATTATATTTGTAATGTTACAGTGGTTTTACAAAATAACTTTAATTTTGTAATTAGAGGGCAGTAACTATTTGATAAATATTTTCTAAATTCATAGGGAAAATTGTTAGATTCTCATGGTTCTTGAGTTGTTGATTTTAATACTAATTGAGGACTTGATTGTGAGAGCTGGAGGGCTACAATAGGGAGGCTGGTGTTGTATAATGATTGCTAAATTGATGCTGGGGCTTGTACAACTGTGACAATGCATGTTTTTTTTTTTTTTTAACAATTTACATTATAATTTAGTTTATCCTGATGGTTATAGGGCAGTAATGACGTCTCAACTGTTGGATAAATGTTTCTAAAATTCATAGGAAGGTTTATTACGTTGCTATGCTTATTTATGAGTTGTAATTTTGAATAATATTTGAGTACTTTGTAATGACAATTGGACAGCTGGAATAGGGTGTGTTCTGTTTATATAATACCAGGAGTTATTGCAATCTTAGAGTACATTTTCCTTGTGGCTTACATGAAAATGAATGAAAATTATAAAACGTGGAATTCCATTACTCATAGAACTGTAAGAGAAAAGTTTTCAATTTGGAGAAATTAGAATTGTAGCAATCCAATGCTTTTTGGGATGTTGTTATTTTTAATTATTGTTGACGACTTGTTATATAGAGTTAGACAGCTGCAGTATGGATTGTAATGTTGAATAATTATTGCGAAATTAATGGCAGAACTTATGCAATGCTTAGAGGACCTTTGTGTTGTGCTTTTACATAATAATTGACTGAAAATTGTAGACATAGAGCTGCATTACCGACTGAGCTTTTGCATAAATTTTTATAAATTGATCAATTTTACTTGGAGTGTTGTTTGAATAATTTTTGAGTACGGTACTTAGACAACTGGAATAGATACTCTACTGTTGAATGATTATGGCCAAATTCATGGCAGGAGTTGTGGAAGTCTCTGAGTAATTTAGTCATTTGCTTTTACATCATAATCGACTTAAAGTAGCACAGAAGGAGCTGCATTACTGACTGAGAATGAACAAAAATGAAAAGATGTGTATATGTGAATTACCGACAGAGCTGTAACAGAAATGTTTAAAAATAGAAAAATTTGGAATTGTAGGACGCCCATGCTTGTTGAGGTGTGTTGTTTTGAATAATGCTTGAAAACTTGATATTTGGACAGATGTAATAAGGATTGCAGTCTTGCATAATGATTTGCTGAAGTGATGGTATGTCTTATACAAGTGTTACAATGATTTGTTTAGTTGTTTAACATAAGAAGTGACTTTAATCTGATAGTTATAAGTAATGAGGACTGAAAATGTAACATAAATAATTTGCAGGTTGATAACAACATTAATTATATTACCATACGCGTTGAGGTCTTATTGTTTTTAACAGTATTTGATGATTTTACTCAAACACTTGGACTGCTGCAATACTGGTACATACTCTGGTGTTGCATAATGATTGCTAAATTGATGCTGAGACCATTACAAGTCTGATGGTAAGTGTTGCTAAATATTCTAAAAATTTATAGGAAGTATAATGAAATTGGAATGCTTGTTGCAGTGTTGAATAGATAAGATAACGTACTCGTAACAGATAAGATACTTATGAAATAAGATAAGATAAAGTTTGACCCATACTTTATACTGACACCTGGACAGTTGCAGTGGGGACTGTACTGTTGAAGAATTACTGCCAAATTCATGGCAGGACTTTTGTGTTGTGATATTACATAGTGATTGACTTACAGAACTATACATAGAGGTGCATTACCGACTGCCTTCTTGCATAAAAATATTAACAAATCGGAAAAATTGGAATTGTGGCACTGCCATAGTCCTTGGCGTGAGTTTGTTTATATTAATAGTTGAGGACTTGTTACAGATTCTTATTGGATTTTATTGATATGTGTTATTTTCTTTAATGGTTTTAAATTTTACAAGGCTTTACAATGATGGTTATAGAAACACTGGTAAAAGATTGCCAGTTATGATTTCATGGCCTGATTTTGTTGTATGTATATCTTTTTGTGCCCGTGCGTGCTACTTAGCAAACCTAACCGCCCAGACACCAGTCGTTGTTTCTTCTCTCTCTCAGAAAGGAGGTTGATTAACTTTTCTTTCTTGTGAGGGAGAAAGTGAGTGTTGTGTGCTATGCTGGCAGTGAAAATTTCCCAAGCTTGGGTGTGACGTCACCCCAAACCTCCGAGAGGGCTTATATAAGGGAACGAATTTTCGATATCCAATCAGTCACTGCCTTCGACGAGGAGACAAATCCGTGCTCTCCTCGTCCAGTGCTAACCTTCTTGTTAAGGTACAGAAAAGTACTTTTGGTCGGACATGTCTACACATGTAAAATAGTATATTATTTTGTTTTATTGAGGAATTACTTGTGAATAAGTTTATTACGCACAATATATTTAAATTTATTTCAATCGGTAATTATGTATGGAATTGGTAGCGCATTGAAATCCAATTTTAATCTACTTTATTTATTACAGAAGAAAATAATTGAAATATGTCTTCATAAACCTATTGATTTTCCATCTGAAAAATTGTTTTTAGACATTAATGTACTTAACATAAGACAAATTTATTATATTGTATTAATAAAATTGAAACATAAAAATGCAAAATAATTTTGAATTGTATTGTTATAGTTATGAAACAAAAGGTATGAATTCAAGTTATGTATGGATTTTATAAAAATTGAAAAATTGTAAATTTAAATTTATATATTATAATTGCATAGTAGACATAAGACAAATTGTATTGTATACTTATTAATTTCAATTCAGGAATCCGCCCCTGAGCACCAGTTCTATTCTTTCAGGGGCGAGCTAAAGTTTTTCTGTATATATTATATTTTATGTTACAATTATTAGCAAAATAAAATAAAAAAATAAATAAATTTGTTACATAGCAGAGCAATGAAACCTGTATGCACACCAAAAAGATGGAATAACCCCAAATATTTCGACAGATGAAATTGAACATTTTCTGGGGATTTTACTGTTCCAATGACACAATACCGTATGTATTGGTCATGTGAATGTAAATTTCCTCGTATTAGTGATGTAATGAGAATGTTTGTGTACTGGGTATTGAATTGAGCTGTTGTAAATGGTTGGCTTTTATACAGAAGGCATTGTTCACAGAAAAACGATGTCAGTTTGACTTTCACTTCTGAAATTCCAAACAACCATAGCAAACTCAGTTAATTTGTTAGTCGTGAACATTGTAATTGGGCTTTCCGGTTATGTTCAACAACAAATGAATAAATAAATAAATAAAAAATAAATAACTGGCTGGAAAAATGAATGAGAATAGGAAGCTGAGGCTTACTGCCTACAGCAAAAGATATGCTTGCCCATTGCTGATGTGCGATGTGATGGAGTCTGTCATTGGCTACAGTATACTGTACAAAAACAAAGGTGCTCGAGATTGTAAATTAGGTTCCACACGGATAATGTGTAAGAAATGTAAAGTTGGATTATACCTGAATGTAAACAAACAATGATTGCTTTCTTGACTTCCACAGCCAGTAGGCTTGCTGGGTATCTCGAGTAATAAATATACTGAAGTAATATAGTTTTTCATAATTTTGTGAATTTATATTATTATACTATTTAGAGCGTTTAATATTTGTCTTTGACAGTCTAAGTAGCTCAATATTTGAGTCAGATTGTTTCAATATAGTTGTACTTGAAGTAAATAATATTCACAGCCAGTGGGCTTCTGGGTCACAAATTAAGAAGGTTTTTATTCATTTAAGTTATGTGCGCAGTGTAAGTTTGTGAATACTTGTGTTTGATTTTCAAAAATTATTTAATGTGTAATAAAGTTGATACTTTCAATTCTATGTAATTAATTAATTTTGGTACATAATTTGCAATAAAATTTACCTTAGAAACTATCAATATTTATGTAATTAATTGCATTACATAATTTGTAATAAAATGAAAATTTTAATGTGTAGAGTTGACGCTCCTTCCCATTGTTCCCATATGGTTATAATTATTATATTAATAACTGACGAGAAAAAAAAAATCAAACGAATGACTGTAAAATGTTGTACACCCCACAAATAATGAAGAAAAAGCAAGAAAAAAATTTTTTTGTTTGTAAATTTAATTCGGGTTAGAAAGGGCTAACACGGCTGCGAAATCATGATTCTTTTCTGCTGTTGACTTTTCTTTCCTGTATAAAGCTGGATATTCACAGCATATGATGTTGCAATGTTATATAGCATCGACATTTTTGACTACTCTATTACTTGGACAGCAGGGGCTGTTATTCAGTGAAGTGTCACTTAATCTATTTACGTGTAAAACACATTTTATCTCGTATTAATAATTAATTCTAGTTATTACTGGTACCGTATTTCTAAAATAAAAAAAAAAGTTTTCTTTTCAGTCGTTATGAACAGTGTTTAATTGTATATATAGTACCTGTAACCGTCTGCTGAATAGAATAATGTGAAGTGTTACGAGTGCCGAGCGGTGTCTAGTGAAACTTACAATACTGTAGAGGTGAAAATATTTGGGCTCCCATTCTCATACAGCACTTGGTTTCCATGGTCATGTGATGTCACGCACTAAAGAAAGATTGTATGAGTTTCTGAATCTTTCAGTTACGGAGAACTGTCAGACTTGTAGGTGGAGTAACGAGTATGCAGATCTAACGGTAGAGAAGGATTGAAAGTGGTCTCCAAGGCCGGAGGCTATTGTTTAAAGGCTGTGAAATTTTATCAGGAATACATTCGGATATGGTTTCCGTGGCGTGTATTATTTCTTCTCATGAGCCGTGCCAGTTTTGTTCCAGATCTTGTATTTAAAAGTTTAACGCGGATTTAAATGTAGGCTACATATGTAGTTTAATATTGTGTACATATATATTAATTTATTATTTAATGTATTTAGAGTATATTAGTAATAAGTGTAAATCCTGCATCATAGTGTATATGATATGTTTAATCACTACAGTACTTAGGTACCAGTACATAGAAAGTATTGATAAATTACTGTAAAATAATTGTATCCCGAAAATGACACGGTTTGTAATTTATTAGAAATGCCATTTTGTAGACTTAAATATGAAATTCTGGACGACCTACAGTTCCATTTTTTCTTTGTTTTAAGAAGTGCTAAGAAAATAGAGAAGTTGTATGAAATAACAAAAAATTTCTTCCGATGAAAGAAGTTTTCTGTTTGAAAAGATTGAAAATTTCACTGTGAATGCCACATCACAAGAGAGACTTTCATCATTAGCCCCATAGCTTTGCATAGAGATAGACTATATTGTCCACCCTCAGTTAAACTCAGACATTTTATGAAGTCATCATCGACAGGTTTGCTGCTTAAAAAAATTAGAGGATTGACTTGGTATGCAAGAAATTGGGCGAGTCCTGAAATAAATTAATTTTTCTGTTTACATGTGTTCTAGAACTAGTAAAATTGTACATAATTTACGAATGCTAGGCCTAGTCATATATTGGTAAAACTGCTCATGCATTTGTGTAGGTGAACAGCACTTGACCTATTTTTATTTATTTATTTTTTTTTTTTACTGTGAGCTGCTACTATTGGACAGGTGTAATAGGATGCTTGGTGTTGAATAATAACTATGACATTAATGGCCGGACTTTGAAAAATGTGAAGGTGTTTTTGAGTAATAGGGACGAAATGGTTGGATGAATATTTTGGAGGTTTCTTAGTGAGATTTAGAACATTGCCATGGTATTTGTGGTGTTCTATGCTATAGTGACACTTGGGCAACTCCAATAGCGTCATACTGCTGCTGAAAAGTTGTTAGATTCGTTGTAAGATTTGTGGAAATGTCACAGGAGTTTTGTTTCATGAGTATCGATAGTGAGTGAGTTTACGTAATATTCAGAGAGCTGCATTACCGACTGAGCTTAGAAATTTGGAGTGAAGTCTGTAGATACGTGATATGATATTATATCATAGACATTTTGCTAGCCCGCGCTATGAGCATGCTAAACTAGCCCCGGCTATCGATTGATTACCTGTACAGGATTTATATATCATATCATATCATATCATATCATATGGCTAACACTGGTTTATGAATACGAAAAACGTTAGTTTGCTGATCATCCACCCGAAGCCTGCGCTAAGAATTTCTATGAATATGGCCGTATGGGTTTATTTTAGTGGAGAAATTTTTTCGGATGCAATGGTGGACCTCAGGTGTCAGGATTGTAATTTATGAAGTCGATAGTTGGTTGGAGTATGCAGGTTGTAATTATTTGATCTGGTGCAGGTATCTGGTGTGTATTGTTTGATTGTTATTGTCATTGTACAGTTGTGCATGTGCTTGCTGGCTATGCAATGCTAGTATTAGCCCCTTGTAGATATGATGTACAATAATTGTGACAACGGTTTTCTGTTCTTATGGAATTATTATTTCTATGATTGTTTTCCAATGGATGAAAGTATCTACTCTTTATGTCTGTACCAGTAATTTCAGTAATTTATTGGTTTAAGTGATAAATTTTGTGTATTGTTATTCTTTGGTAGTTGAACTTCATATTAGTCTTGATTACTTTATAGATGGGTTTTAGTTTCGTTATTGTTGTTTATTGTCTTCTATTGATTTGAATTGTTTGGTGGCATAGGTATAAATTTGGAATTGTGTTGTTGATCTTACTCTGTTATGCAGTTTATTGGTGTTTGTACGCCTATTTTTGTAGTTTTGACTGAGTATAGCTTGTAGAGGTTCATTTGAAGTACATTGTTGTCATTTAGGCTGTAATTGGTGATTATTGAATTAATTTTCTGTGTGTGTGTGAGTTTGGTTTTCAGTGTGAATTGGCTAATTTTTTCATTCACTTGACTACGAAGTCTGTTTGTCTATTTGAGTCTTGAATTGACTGTAATCTGTTTTAGTAGTTTGATATTACTGTTTTTTTTTTTTTTTTTTTTTTTTTATCATATTTGTGCGTTTATTGGTATTGTTGCCCTCTGCAGAATTAGTTTCTTCATTAGCATTCCCTACAAGATGATTGATACATTTTGGATGGGATGGTGGACCTGAGAAATTGGTTTTTGGTGTCAGGATTGTAATTTATTATGTTGATACTGGTTGGAGTAGGCAGTTTGTAATTGTTTGATCATGTGTAGGTATGTGGTGTGTATTGTCATTGTACACTTGTACATGCTATGTGCAATGTTGATAAAGGTTTTCTGTTCTTCTTGAATTATTAATTGTATAATTGTTTTGCAATGATGAAACTACTCTTCATTTCTTGCTTAAAGGAGAGGCAGAGGTGAAATTTTCGAACAAAACTGAAGAAAAAATGAAAATTTGTTTTTTTTTTTTTTTTTTTCATTTCTATTATCTTTATTTTCATATTCCGATGTTAGTTTTTGATTTTGTGCCCTTAAGGGTATATGTACGTGAACGACCACAAATATTAGAAAATGCAGGCTCTAAATTTATAAAATTTTCTAAGGAAATGAAGTCACAATTGGAAAAAAATTACAGGGTACCACAAAAACACTTATTAGAACTTAAATATCTGATAAAAGAATAAAAAAAGGTTACTAATAATATTTTTTAGAAATCACTTTTTACTTTGAATTAAAATTTCGAAAATGTGAAAATTTTCACACATATTATTTCATAACCCAGAACCATTAGAGATAGAATTTATGAAATTTTGTGCACTGATGTAAGATACATTTATGCAAAAGGTAGACTACAATTATGCCCATTTCTTTGAAAATAGAAAAATTAGGTCACAAAACATTATCTAAATTTTAATATATTTTATATAGGAGAAGTAAAAAATTAATTGTATTAAAATAAACAACTCTACATGTCTGAGAGTAGTCCACTTATCAGAAATAACTGTTTGTTACATACAGAAAAAATATTTAAGATGTCTGAGAGACCATAACAATGTTATGGTTACCAAATGATGTAACTGCAGATTTTTTTTGCCATACTTTGATAAAACTGTTTGAAAAATATTAGTAAATTTTTTATACTTTTATCAGATATTTAAGTTGTAATAAATCTTGTTGTGGTACCTTGTAATTTTTGTCAAATTGTGAGTTCATTTCCTTATAATATTTTAGAAATTTAGAGCCTGCATTTTCTGATAATATTTGTGGTCGTTCACGTACATATACCCTTAAAAGTATGAAATGAAAACCAAGATAACTGTATTACTATATTATTCCCATAATAAACTAATACTTATCATTATTTATATACATTCTCTGAACATATAAATAAAAAGAAATATTGAAAATTTCTTACAATATGGTGTATGGAGCATTTTATATGAAATGATATAAAGTTTTATAAAATTATTAATATTTACAGAACTATTGTACTTAGAAAGTTGAAACTTGGTATGTCCATTACTAATAAGATAGTTAGTATACATGATCAATTTCAAACAAATCGGATAATATTTGTGGATTTTGAAATATTCACCTCTGCCTCCCCTTAAGTGATACATTTTGTGTATTACTTGTCATTCCTTTGTATTATGGATAGCTTTTAGTTCCATTATTGGTATCAGAAGTACAGGTTGGACAATTGAATGTATTGTGTTGTATTGATTTGAATTGTCTGGTGGCATAGGATCGTTTATTGACGTAATATTTATCCTTTACTTGTTGTCAATAGTATTAATTTGGAATTGTCTTCTAGGTCTGGCTCTGTTTGCAGTTTATTGGTGTTTGTACGCCTATTTTTGAAGGTTTGTCTACGTATTGCTTGTAGAGGTTAATTTCAGGTATACTGTTGTCATTTAGGCTATAGTTGCTGATCATTAAATTAGTTTTCTGTATGTACCAGAATGTTTATTGTTTAGTAAGAATTTGCTTACCTTTTCACTTTAATAGCAAGTGTGTTGCATTGACAGTTGATCATATTTCTGCGTTTCTTGATATTGTTGTTTTCCTTTGTGGTATTTGTTCATAAGCATTTCTTAGGAGGTGATGGATGGTTTTTAATATGTGTGGGATGCAATGGTGGACCTGAGAGATTGGGTTTTGGTTTCAGGATTATAAATTATTAGGTTGATACCTGGTTGGAGTACATTATGTATAGGTAGCCTGTATTGTTTGATTTTTTATTGTCATTGTACACTTGTAGATATGTTTGCTTGCTGTGTAATGAAAGTACATGGTTTTTTGTTCTTGTTCAATTATTATTTCTATAATTGTTTTTGAACTGCTGAAAGTGTAAATTATTAATTTTTTGTATATAAAGAGCTCATAGCTGTGGGAACTCAACCGAATAAAAATATTTAGGAAAGAAAAATTATTTGGGGGCCCAAATTTGGAAAAAAATATACTGAATGCAGGATTATACTAAAACCGATATATCTAAACCGTTTTTAAAGATAGATTGAAACAGTTTTTGCGATGTATTTGAAAAAGTATGTTCTAGAAACTGTCTGTAACACAATTTTGATATTAGTCCCTACGTTTGTAAAATAAACAATTAAAATTTAGTAACAATTTTCTGATTTCCTTTCTTGCAAACAAACGGACGTATTTTTAAAATGAAATCAATTAACAAAATTCTGTTACAGAGAAAAGTTTCCTAATAGTTTAAAGAATATGTATTCTAAATTTCATGCATGTATCTTTAATAGTTCAGAAATTATATCCATTTTGTCTGGCAATGTAGCAAAAAAAAAAAAAAAAAAAAAAAAGTTACTGGAAACCGATAAAAGTGGGCGTGTGATTTAAAAATGCATAGTGCAGGAAGTTTAAAAATGACGTCTCAACATCCAATAAGGGCACAAATACCCACAAAATGTTATGCAATGCATTCGACACATATGAAAGGGTATTTGAAAGAAAAAAAAAAAATTGTTTAAAATTTAATTTACCAGGAACAACAATAAAAGTGGGTGAGTGATTTAAAAATCCATAATTCAGGAAGTTTAAAAATGGCGATCCACACACATATCACAGACTATTTTAAAGATTTTTTTTTTTTTTAATGTAGTCATTTTTCATCAAAAATACCATCCTCTCCCCTTAAGTGAAACATTTTGTGTATTACGTCATTCTTTTGCTAGTTGCACTCGGTATTTTATTGAAGTTATCAGTATTGATTTGAATTGTTTGGTGGCATAGGATTGTTTACTGACGTAATATTTATCTTTTAGTTGTTGTAAATGGTATAAATTTGTAATTGTATTGTTAATGTTGCTCTTTTATGCAGTTTATTGTTGTTTGTAGGTCTATTTTCACTTATTAGTATTGTTTGTAGAGGTTCATTTGAGATAGTACAATAATTGGTGATTATTGAGTGTGTAGGTGTGAATTAGATGTGTTTCACTTGAATACCAAGTGGTGTTTGAGTCTTGTCTTGACAGAAATCTGTTTTATTCATTTGGTGTGGCTGGTTTTGACCATATTTCTGCATTTATTCGTATTGTTGTTGTCCTGTGGTATTTGTTTCTTCATAGGCATTTCTTAGACTGGAATTGATGGTTGGAAATAGGTTTGGTGATGCATATATTATTGATTGTTGTATCATGGAAATTGTTGTAATGATATTTATATGAATTATTTAAATTTAAATGAATGGTTGGACGAGGAATAAACTGTTTGTTATTATTTTCGTTGAATTTAACTTTTAAGTCAAACAGCTTAAATTTATTTATGGGACGAGAAGAATAAGAATAGGATGCCATTGCATGCGGTATGCGATGTGACAGTTGTAGGATGCGTATGTGTGGCATAGAAAAGGAGTAACGACATTTTGCAGTTTGCGAAACACATTCAGCAGGTTCCTTATAGGATTTTGTTTTATATTATTGGACATTGGACGTTTTGACTTGACTGACATGTAGTGACTTTGCATTTGTATGAACTTATATCTACTAACATAGTTTAATTGTAGTTGTTGCAATATTTTGTATGACAGAACATTTTGAGGTCTGGATTGTGGTTGTTCCATAATGTTTATTGCTCTTTCCTATGTTACCTGCCTTGTCCACAGTCAAAGTCCTGCTGGTATAGGTGGCAGCGGAGAGCTTTGGTGGATTCTACAGGGACTAAGTGGAAATCCGTGTGGAATTCATCACAGATGTCCGCTGTTTGTAAATTTATTTAAAGTTTCTCAATCATATGATTTATCATTTGTTGCAAATGAATATTTGCTAATACATTTTACTAAAGAAAATAAATGAACGTTTTCTCCTATATGGCATCATCATATATTGAAATGTTATAACGATATCTAAAATAATTAATATGTAATGAGAGTGTAATATTGTTGTAAGACTGATTTGTATATGCTTCTTGCTGACTTGCTGAAAATGTAATATGTAAAAAATAAAATATAGGTTTAAAATACATAGAACTGATGTTACATATTTAGTGTTTGTTGCATATATGAAATTGATAAAATATAAAAAGTTTGTTTGTATGTATGTATGTATGTATGTATGTATGTATGTGATACAGTTGACGTGAATTTTATGCAAGTATTGCTGATGTTGTAATTAATGGTTACAATGTTGTAATAAAGTATGTTTTCTCCTATACGGCATCATCAGGTATTGAAATGTTACAGATTGATTTGTATATGGTTGTTGCTGACATTCTGAAAATGTAATATGTAAAAAATAAAATATAGATATAAAATACATAGAAGTGATGTTACATATTTAGTGTTTGTTGCATATATAAAATTGATAAAATATAAAAAGTTTGTATGTATGTATGTATGTATGTATGTATGTATGTATGTATGTATGTATGTGATACAGTTGACGTGAATTTTATGCAAGTATTGCTGATGTTGTAATTAATGGTTACAATGTTGTAATAAAGTATGTTTTCTCCTATACGGCATCATCAGGTATTGAAATGTTACAGATTGATTGGTATATGGTTCTTGCTGACATTCTGAAAATGAAATATGTAAAAAATAAAATATAGATATAAAATACATAGAAGTGATGTTACATATTTAGTGTTTGTTGCATGATGTATAAAATTGATAAAATATATAAAGTTTGTATGTATGTATGTATGTATGTATGTATGTATGTATGTGATACAGTTGACGTGAATTTTATGCAAGTATTGCTGATGTTGTAATTAATAGTTACAATGTTGTAATAAAGTATGTTTTTTCCTATATGGCATCATCAGATATGGAAATGTTATAACAATATCTAAAATAATTTATATGTAATGAGAGTGTAATATCGTTGTAAGACTGATTTGTATATGTTTCTTGCTGACTTGCTGAAAATGTAATATGTAAAAAATAAAATATAGATATAAAATACATAGAAGTGATGTTACATATTTAGGGTTTGTTGCATATATAAAATTGATAAAATATATAAAGTTTGTATGTATGTATGTATGTATGTATGTATGTATGTATGTATGTATGTATGTATATGTAATGCAGTTGACGTGAATTTTATGCAAGTATTGCTGATGTTGTAATTAATAGTTGTTGTAATAATGTATGTTTTTGTATGTAATGCAATTTGTTTTGTTGGAATCTTGTATGTATGTATGTATGTATGTATGTATGCATGTATGTATGTATGTATGTATGTATGTATGTATGTATGTATGTATGTATGTATGTATGTATGTATGTATGAATGATTGTTTATCAGATGATTCTTGACTTGTATTATGTATGTGTGAGATGAGTGCAGTGTTCATTCATATTGATATGTTTTAAAGTATACCAATTTGATGTTGGTTGTTTTGGATTCATCAGTGTGTACATCTGTCTATCTATCTATCTATCTATCTATCTATCTATCTATCTATCTATCTATCTATCTATCTATCTATCTATCTATCTATCTATCTATCTATCTATCTATCTATCTATCTATCTATCTATCTATCTATCTATCTATCTATCTATCTATCTATCTATCTATCTATCTATCTATCTATCTATCTATCTATCTATCTATCTATCTATCTATCTATCTATCTATCTATCTATCTATCTATCTATCTATCTATCTATCTATCTATCTATCTATCTATCTATCTATCTATCTATCTATCTATCTATCTATCTATCTATCTATCTATCTATCTATCTATCTATCTATCTATCTATCTATCTATCTATCTATCTATCTATCTATCTATCTATCTATCTATCTATCTATCTATCTATCTATCTATCTATCTATCTATCTATCTATCTATCTTATCTATCTATCTTATCTATCTATCTATCTATCTATCTATCTATCTATCTATCTATCTATCTATCTATCTATCTATCTATCTATCTATCTATCTATCTATCTATCTATCTATCTATCTATCTATCTATCTATCTATCTATCTATCTATCTATCTATCTATGGCTCTTTGGCCTGTTTTCAGGCCATGGCCTCCCCAATTCTTCCTCTCCATTCTTCTGCTGCCACCTTCAAGTTTTGCAATTGCAGGAAACTGGTAGTATCTTCTTGAACCATATTCTCCCATCTATTCTGTGGTTTTCCAACAGGTCTTTTTCCTCCATATTGCCCCTATGAAGTTCTCCTTGGTATCCTTTCCTTCTCCATCCTGACTATATGTCCTGCCCATTGCAGTGTCCTGATTCGTATGAAAGTTGACAAAGCTATTTCATTGTATAAGGTGTATAATTCATGATTATATCGGATTCTCCAATTTTCTTCCTTACCACAGTGTGTACATGCGATGAATTTATGTGAAGGTGGACTCATGATAGTATTTGAAGAGATGAACAGTTTGACGTTATAATATTATGTGTATGTGAGCATTGAAGTGTGTAATGATGTGTTCTTGTTGTGATGTTTTTGTTTGACTTCATTCTATTATGTGTATGTGTGGATTGAAGCGTGTGATGATGTGTTCTCGTTGTGGCTTTTCTGTGTACACATTACATGTAACTCATGATTTTAATTATTGTAAATTATTGTTATCAGAGTGAACTATATTGGAGTTAGGTTTTAGATATCGTTATAACATTAGAATATGTGATGATGATGATGATGATGATGATGATGATGATGATGATGATATATAGGCCGAAATGTTGGTAATTTTCTTTAGTAAGATTTATTAGGAAATATTAATGTGCAAGAAATGATAAACCATATGATTGAGAAACTTAAAAAAAAAAAAAAATAAATTTATAATCTTGAACTGATTTATTTGAAAAATGAAAATGAATTGTGAGATTCTCCAGTGTTCTGTATACCAGTGGGACTTTGATTCTATTCCTTGTGTTTTGCCAATGTAGGCTGCAGTGGAGAGCTGTGGTGGATTCTGCATGGACTATCCGGAAGTCCATGTGGAATCCATCACAGGTCTCTATTGTGGTCTACATCTGTGAGACTTAAAAATTTTGAAAATTCTGCAGGTATAGGCAGCTGTGGAGGGTTGTACTTGGACTATATGACAGTCCCTGTGCAATCCAGTACAGTTCTCCGCTGTTGTCTATACCTGTGGGACTTTGAAAATTTGTCATGCCTTCCTGCGGTGTAGGTGGCAGTGGAGACCTCTGGTGGGTTGTATATGAACTATCCGGGAGTTCATATGCAATCCACTAGAGTTCTTGCTGTTGTGTACATCTTCCCGTGTTTTCTTCCTGATGTAGGCGGCAGTGGAGACCTCTGGTGGGTTGTATGTGAACTATCCGGGAGTTCATATGCAATCCAGTAGAGTTCTTGCTGTTGTATACATCTTGCCATGTATTTTCCTGATGTAGGCAACAGTGGAGAGCTCTGGTGGGTTGTATACAAAGTCTCCGGAAGTTTGTATATAATCCATCAAGAGTTCTCTGCTGTTGTCTACATCTTTCCTTGTGTTCTGCTGGCATAGGCGACAGGGGAGAATGCTAGTGGAGGTTGCATGGACTATCCGGAATCCATGCAACCTCCTCCAGGGTTTTCCCCTGTCATCTATGTCGGTGGATGTACGTAGAGAGTATTTGAGGAGGAATAGTAAATATTTTAGGGGGTGATGGTATGGACTGTTGTGGATTGTTATTTTTGTTTTGAAGGTCAGGTTATGTAGTTGTGGTTTAGTTAATATACCAGTAATTGAATTTTCAACTGTGATTGTGATTTGTTGTATCATTTAGGCATGCTGCATGTATTTAGAATTGCTGTTTATGGTAATGTAGTATATTTTGTGTATGGGTTTTGTAATGTAAATGCTGTTCCTCTGTTATGCAGTTTATTACTGTTTATTGAATCTGTAGGTTTGCTGTTTGGTGTGACTAAGATATTTTTCACTTGAATATCAAGTGTGTTTGTCTGTTTGAGTCTTCTATTGACAATACTGTGATTTATTGGTCTAGTATTGGTGGTTTTGACCATATTTGTGCTTTTATTGGTATTGTCCTCTGTGGAATTTGTTTCTTCATGAGCATTTCTTACAAGGTGATCCGGCGATTGATGATTTTAATACGTTTTGGGTACAATGGTGGACCTGAAATATTGGTTTTTGGTATCAGGATTGTAATTTCTTACATAGATAATTGGCTTGTACATGTGATGTGCAATTTTAATAATTGTTTCTGTCGTAGAATTATTATTTGTATAATTGTTTTTGAATTAATGAAACTAGTCTTCATTTGTCTAATTTGAAGAATTTATTGCTTTATGCGATACATTTTGTTAGAATTTTCATTGTTTATTGAAGTTATCAGTATTCATTTCTCGATATATGGATTTTAGTTTGATTATTGCTGTTAGGAGTACAGGTACAGGTTTCAGAATTGAGTTTATTGTCTTCTATCGATTTAAATTAGTTGGTGGCATAGGGTCGTTTATTGGCTGAATATTTATCATATACTTGTTGTAAATTTTATTAATTTGAAATTGTCTTGGTGTGGCTTTGTTATGCAGTTTATTGGTGTTTGTACGCCTGTTTTTGTAGGTTTAACTATGTCTTGCTTGCAGAGGTTCATTTGAAGTACACTGTTGTTATTTAG
Organism: Periplaneta americana; assembly: GCF_040183065.1. Lineage (NCBI taxonomy): Eukaryota > Metazoa > Arthropoda > Insecta > Blattodea > Blattidae > Periplaneta > Periplaneta americana. The sequence continues at coordinate 28,757,502 of NC_091131.1, forward strand.
GCTATAATTGCTGATCATTGAATTAGTTGTCTGTCTGTCTGTCTGTCTGTCTGTACATTTGGTCCATATTTTTGGCTTGAATAACAAGTGTGTTTGTCTGTTTGAGTCCATTGGTATTGTTGTTGTCCTCTGTGGTATTTGTTTCTTCATAAGAATTTCTTGATTTGAATACATTTTGGATGCAATGGTGGATCTGAAATATTGTTTTTTGGTGTCAGGATTGTAATTTCTTACATTGATAGTTGAATTGTGCATGCAAATTGCAATTTTGATAATGGTTTTCTGTTGTTGTTGCTGAATTATGATTTCTATAATTGTTTTTGAATTGGTGCAACTAGTCTTCATTTGTCTAATTTGAAGAATTTATTGCTTTAAGTGATACATTGTGTTTGAATTTTGATAGGTTATTGAAGTTATCAGTATTCATTTGTTGATATATGGATTTTAGTTTGATTATTGCTGTCAGGAATACTGGTACAGGTTGCAGAATTGAGTTTATTGACTGAATATTTGTTGTAAATTTTATTAATTTGGAATTGCCTTGGTGTGGCTTTGTTATGCAGTTTATTGGTGTTTGTACGCCTATTTTTGTAGGTTTAACTATGTCTTGCTTGCAGACGTTCATTTGAGGTACACTGTTGTTATTTAGGCTATAATTGCTGATCATTCAATTAGTTGTCTTTCTGTCTGTACATTTGGTCCATATTTTTGGCTTGAATAGCAAGTGTGTCTGTTTCAGTCTTGCATCGACAGTAATCTGTTTTAGTCCATTGGTCTTGTTGTTACCCTCCGTGGTATTTGTTTCTTCATAAGCATTTCTTGATTTGAATACATTTTGGATGGAATGGTGGATCAGAAATATTGTTTTTTGGTGTCAGGATTTTAATTTCTTACATTGATAGTTGAATTGTATATGCAAATTGCAATTTTGATAATGGTTTTCTGTTGTTCTTGAATTATTATTTCTGTAATTGTTTTTGAATCCATGAAACTAGTCTTCATTCCTGTAATTTCATTCTTTTGCCAGTTGCACTTTATCATTGCATTTTGGTGTTTTATTGAAGTTATCAATATTGATTACTTGATAGATGGCTTTTATTCATTTCAATCGTCTGGTGGCATAGGATAGTTTGTTGACATATAAATTAGGAATTGTCTTGTCGATGTTCCTCTGTTATGGAGTTTATATGTCTATTTTGACTAAGTATTGTTTGTGAAGGTTCATTTGAGATTATAGAATCTGTAAGTTTGCTGCGAATTAGATATTTTTTAACTTGAATACCAAGTGTGTCTATGTATTCGAGTCTTCTATTGACAATAATGTGTTTTATTCCTGTGATACTGGCCCATATTTCTGCGTTTATTGGTATTGCCGTTGTCTTCTGTGGAAAGCTTATTTGTGTGTCTGTTCATAAGCATTTCTTAGAAGGCGATTGATGATTTTTGATACATTTTGAGTGCAATGGTGGACCTGAAATATTTGTTTTTGGTGTCAGGATTGTAATTTCTTCCATTGATAGTTGGTTGGAGTAAACAGTTTGTAATTATTTCATCATGTCTAGGTATCTAATGTTTATTATTTGGTTTTTATTGTCATTGTACACTTGCATATTTGTTTGCTTGCTATGTAATGCAAGTATTAGCCCCCTGTACATGGTTTTCTGTTCTTCTTGAATTATTATTTCTACAGTTGTTTTTAAATCGCTGAAAATTAGCCTTAATTTTTCTAATTTGAATAATTAATTCCTTTGAGTGATACATTTTGTGTATTACTTGTCATTCGTTTGTAATTGCACTTAATCTTTGAATTTTGGTGTTTCATTGAAGTTGTCAGTATTCATTACTTGATGGATGGATTTTAATTCCATTATTGCTGTTAGAAGTACAGGTTGTATAACTGACTTTATTGTCTTCTATTGATTTCAATTGTTTGGTGGCATAGGATCGTTTATTGATGTAATATTAATGGTAGGCTATAAATTTGGAGCTGTCTTCTTGACAGTCCTCTGTTATGCAGTTTATATGTCTATTTTCACTTAATATTGTTTGATTTGAGATACATTGTATTGATTTAGGCTATAATTGGTGATTATTGAGTCTGTAGGTTTGCTGTTTTGTGTGAATTTGATATTTTTCAGTCTTCTGTTGACAGTAATCTGTTTCATTTCTTTGATGTTGCTGGTTTTGACCATGTTTCTGGTTTTATTGGTATTGTTTTGTTGTCGTCTGATGTTGTATCGTGAGATAGGATGCCATTTCATGCGATATGTGATATGGCAGTTGTAGGATGCATAGAAAAGCAGTAATGATGCTAGGGCATTGCTTTCTATTGTTGGGTTCGCCAATCCCATTCAGGAGCTTCGTTGTGGAGTTTTGTTAAGGTTTAAATAGTGTTAGGATTGTGTTTCGTTGAAGTGTAGTGACTTTGCATGTGCATATTATGTAGTTTTTGAAGAAAATAACAGCATGATTGTAGTTGCATGTATTTGTAGATTAGTATTGGTCTACTCTTTCCCACCTTACCTGCTTTGTCCAGAGTCTTTAAGTCCTGCTGGTATAGGCGGCAGCGGAGAGCTTTGGTGGATTCTACATGGACTAAGCAGAAGTCCGTGCGGAATTCATCAGAGTTCTCCGCTGTTTTCTATATCAGTGGGACTTTGATTCTATTCCTTGTGTTCTGCTGATGTAGGCTGCAGTGGAGAGCTGTGGTGGATTCTGCATGGATTAACCGGAAGTCCATGTGGGATCCATCAGAGTTCTCTACTGTGGTCTACATCTGTGGGACTTGAAGGGTTAGGTACAGCTTACAGCAGCGAAATTTTGGAAATTTTGAACATATGTTTCCTTGATTACTGTATCTTGTACAATTATGAAAATTAGTATGTGTAAACACTGTCCTTCTGCTATGTGAAAAAAATAATTTGACGATTTAAATAATAAATGAAGAAATATGAAAATAAATAAAAAAAAATATAAAAATAATTGGAGAAATATTGAAATAATTGCCGTAATATGAAAATAATAACAGAAATATTAAAATAATTACAGAAATATAAAATAATTAGAGAAATATTTAAATAATTACAGAAATATAGAAATAATATTTACGAAATATTTGAATAATTGAAGATATATGAAAATAATTGCAGAAATATTTAAATAATTGGAGAATTGAAAAAATAATTAAAGAAATATTGAAACATTTGTATAAATATTTAAATACATGCAGAAATTTTAAAATAATTGAAGGAATTTTTAAATAATTAGAATAATTGTAGGAATTTTTAAATAATTGAAGATATATTGAAATAATTACAGATATATTAAAATAATTACAGAAATATTTAAATAATTGCAGAAATTTTAAGATAATTTAAGAATACTTTAAATAATTGATGAAATGTTAAAATAATAGAAGAAATGTTAAAATAATTGGACAAATATTGAAATATTTAAATAATTAGAGAAATATAAAAAGAATTGCAGAAAAATGAAAATAATTGGAGAAATATTTAAATAGTTTGAATTAATTAAAGAAATATTGAAATAATAGCATAAATTTAAAAAATAATTGAAGAAATGATTAAATAATTGGAGAAATATTGAAATAATTACAGAAATATTTAAATAATTGCAGAAATTTTAAGATAATTGAGGAATATTTTAAATAATTGATGAAATGTTTAAATAATTCTAGAAATATGAAACAAATTGGAGAAATCAAAAATAATTTGAGAAATATTGAAATAATTGGACAAAAATTGAAATAAATACAGAAATATGAAAATAATTGCAGAAATATTGAAATAATTACAGAAATATTTAAATAAGTGCAGAAATATTAAAATAATTGCAGAAATTTAAAAATATTTGAAGAAAATTGTAAATAATAGAAGAAAATTTGAAATAATTGAAGGAAATGAAAATGAATTGAATAAATGTTTAAATAATTGATGAAATTTTTAAATAATTGAAGAAAATGTTAAATAATTGAAGAAATTTTGAAATAATTGAAGAAATATTGAAATAATAACAGAAATATTTAAATAATTACAAAAATATTTAAATAATTGCAGAAATATTTAAATAATAGCAGAAATATTAAAATAATCAAAGAAATACTTGGATAATTGAAGAAATGTTTAAATAATATTGAAGAAATATCAAAATAATTGAAGAAATATTTAAATAATTTCAGAAATTTTAAAATAATTAAAGAAAAATTGAAATAAATAAAAATTACGATTTAAAAAAAGAATTTTTTTTTTTTTTTCTTTAAGCAGAATTACAGTGTTTTACACATAATTTTCATTACTGTGCAAGATACAGGAATGGAGGGGAAAAAGTGTTGAATATTTCGAAAATGTTACTGCTGTAAGCTGTACCTGAGCCCTTAAAAAAATTTTTGAAGTCCTACAGGTATAGGCAACAGCGGAGAGGTCTGATGGATTGTACTTGGACTATGCGACAGTCCCTGTGCAATCCATCGGGGTTCTCAGCTGTTGTCTATACCTGTTGGACTTTAAGAATTTTTTTTTTTCCATTTTCCTGGTGTAGGCAACAGTGGAGAACCCTGGTGGGCTGTATGTGGACTATCCGGAAGTCCATGTACAGTCCACAAGGGTTTTCTGCTGTTGTCTACATCTTCCTTCCCATGTTTGCAGGATGTAGGCAACAGTGGAGAGCTATGGTGGGTTGTATGCGGACTATCCGGAAGTTCGTGTACAGTCCATCAGTGTTCTCTGCTGTTGTCTATGTCTGTGCATGTATATACAGAGTGTTTGAGGAGGAATAGTAAATATTTTAGGGGCTGATAGTATGGACTGCTCTGAGTAAAAACGTTGATGTAGACATGTGTTCAATTTTGATTGGGTACAGAGGTACAGCTGTTTGAATGTAACCCAAGGAGGTGTTAAGCAAAGGAAAATGATCACGTTCAATGCACTTTCTTTTCGTGTGTTGCTAGTCCTGTTCCATAATAATTTTTGTTTCGAAGCCCAAGTTATGAAGTAATGCTTTAATTTACATAATTGAAAATTTTCAACTGTGATTGTGATTTGTTGGTCAATTCAATTGTATCGTTTAGGCATACCACATGTATTTACAAATGCTGATTATGGTGGTATGGTATATTTTGTGTATGGGTTTCCATTACAAAATATATTCCATATCGGCATACTCATCATTTGTAAATATGTGTGGCATGCCTGAACGATACTTTAGAATTGTCCAAGCAATCACAATCACAGTTGAAAATTTTCAATTATGTAAATTAAAGCATTACTTCATAACTTGGGCTTCGAAACAAAAGTGATAATGGATAAATAAGTCCATAGCAACAGGACTAGCAACACACGAAACGAAAGTGCATTGAACGTGATCATTTTCCTTTGCTTAACATTTTCTTGGGTTACATTCTAACAGCTGTACCTCTGTACCCAATCAAAATTGAACACATGTCTACATCAACGTTTTTACTCAGAGCAGTCCATACTATCACCTTCTAAAATATTTACTGTTTCTTCTCAAATATTCTGTATATACAGAAAATTTCCCTCGCCAAATTATTAGACGCACGTTTATTTTGTAACATAACAGAGATATTATTGAACTAGAACAAGTTAAAACGTTTTGAAAGCAAGATAAACATTTGAAAAATAATATTTGTTAAAAATATTTAAAAAATAATTATTTTGAAAGGATAGTTTGAAAATAACATGTTTAAAAAGATGTTTTGAAAATAATAGTTATGAAAAAATCGTTTTAAAGCTTGAGAAATACTTGTAAAATAATATTTTTTTAAACAATATTTTTAAAATAATTGTTTACAAATGATAGTTGTTGAAAAAAAAACAGAAATATTTTTGAAATGATATAAAAAAAAAATATTTTTTAAAATAATTTTTATCAAATAATATTTTTAAAGTGTAGAGAAATATCTTTTAAAAGTAATTTGTATGAAAACATGTTTTCAAACTTTGAAAAATATTTTTAAAATAATATTTGTACAAAATATTGTTTTAATAATTTATTTCAAATAATACTTTAAAAAAATATTATTTGAAAATAAATTATTTAACAAATATTTTGTAAAAACATTATTTCAAAAATATTTTTCAAAGTTTGAAAGTATTTTTTTCATACAAATTATTTTTAAAAATATTTCTCTACACTTTAAAAATATTATTTGATAAAAATAATTTAAAAAAATATTTTTTTTTGATATCATTTCAAAAATATTTCTGTTTTTTTTTTCAACAACTATCATTTGTAAACAATTATTTTAAAAATATTGTTTAAAAAAATATTATTTTACAAGTATTTCTCAAGCTTTCAAACGATTTTTTCATAACTATTATTTTCAAAACATCTTTTTAAACATGTTATTTTCAAACTATCCTTTCAAAATAATTATTTAAAAAATATTTTTAACAAATATTATTTTTCAAATGTTTATCTTGCTTTCAAAACGTTTTAACTTGTTCTATTTCAATAATATCTCTGTTATGTTACAAAATAAACGTGCGTCTAATAATTTGGCGAGGGAAATTTTTTTTTCATAAGTTCTGGCGCTTGCACTGTACTGATGACGTCAGATATCTAGGTCTCGTTTGTATGGGCAGAAGTGGCGGCCTCAAGTGGAGAGAAAAGGAACTTACAAAAGTTCCTTTTCTCTCCATTTGAGGTCGCCACCTCTGCCTATATAAACGGGACCTAGATATCTGACGTCATCAGTACAGTGCAAGCGCTAGGACTTATATAAATATAAAAGGGGGGTTATAAAAGCTGGGACAACTCGCTTATATATTAAGTTTTTTGGCGGGAAAAAACTTTTTTTGAAACCAGGTAACAGGAAGAGTGCAAATTCAAATTTTTTAGTACAAAAAACAAGACATAGAGGGTGCAACATATGATTTATTCAAGGAAAAAACAAAGAACTTAATATACAAACAATATATACATAGAAAAATATACAAAAAAAAAAAAAAAAAAAAAAAAAAAAAAAAAAAAAAAAACACTTAGGAAAAAACAAACAAATAATACAAAGAACTTAGAAAAAAAATCTACACATATTATACATGACAAAACACGCAAAATAAAGACATAAACAATATATAGGAAGGAATAACACAAAAAAAATAATTGCACAACATTTTTATTATTAAACCAACAATTTATACATCAACAAAGACACAAAATACAATGTTGACATGAAATATACCTGAAAACAAACATATATCTTTATTTTGCGTGTTATTTTCGTGTATTTGAACCTGGCAAAGCAAAGTTCCAATGCGATCTATACGTAATTTGCGCAAATAACTTTGCCTTGCCAGATAATACACAATACCATATTCACACGTGTAATAGACGCAAATTCTGCCATAATCACAACTAGTACTATTGAAAATAACGCACAAACTACAAATTCACGACCTGCCACCCCGATTTCCGTCAATTTCTGCAAATTTTCTCACCCTCAAATTTGCTTACTATTTTCCATATTTACACTTATTACGGTTCATTATAAAGCAAAACAATTACAGACAATAAATTGAGCAAACAACACGAGAATCAACATTACGCGACGATTCTTTCGTTCTACATATTACTGGCAACAATAATTCGTCTATTACGTGAGTAAATATGGTCTCACAAAACAATACAACATTAAAATACCTATCACATACAATTCTTGTAACAACTGCTATTGCAGCTGTCATTTCACAAAACATAGTTACACACACACACAATAAATCATAAAACTTTCCTCCTAAACAATGAATGTAAGCAAATATCATCCTCATCACAACAGCAAATACAATCCTTGAAAAATATTAAGTTCCCAACAGCAAAGACAAAACTCAAGAAAACGAATTAATCTAACAAGAAGGAACAGAAATACACCCCAATCACAAGAGAAAAGACGCTGAATCAAAAATATCAACTCATCAAGAACAGTTAACACAAACGTCAATAAAACGAATTAATCCCTAAAAGCACAAGATATACACACCCTGACCACAACAGAAACAACATTGATTTCAAAATATAACCTCATCAACAAAACCAATTATTCTCTGAAAGTAAAACACGAGAAATACACCCCAATCATAACAGAAACGATGTTGATTCAAAAATATATATACATATCAACAAAAATTAACGGTAAACTGAATAAAACCAATTAATGTCAGAAAGTAGGATCACAAATACACGAGATATACAACCTCACAACAGAAAAGACGAATCAAAAGTATAAACTCGTCGACAAAGCGAATTAATCTCACAAAGTAGAGTCAGAAGTACACCCTGATCACAACATAAACGACGTCGATTGCAAAATAGACCCATCAAGAATAGTAAAGAGAAAACTGACTGAAACGATTATATCTAACAAAGTAGTGACAGAAATACACAAGATACCCACAACAGAAAACACGTTGATTCGGAAACATAAAACCATGGGGAAAATCAAAAACAAAACTGAACAGAACAAATTATTCTTAAAAAGTACTGCCCGAAATACACAACATATATACCCTGACCACAACAGCAAAGACTATGAGTGAAAAATATAACCTCATCTCACAAAGTAGGGGCATAAATACACACCAATCACAACAGACAAAGACTTCGACTAAAAAAATATCAACCCATCAACGAAAACAAACAGTAAACTCAGTAAAACAAATTGTCACAAAGTAGGGCAAGAAATTAGACAAGATATATTACCCCAATCACAAAAGAAAAAGACGTTGATTCAGAAATATAAGCCCACAGACAAAAGCGAAACCAACTCGTCTAAAAAATGAGCACCATAAATGCACTATAAAAACACAAACGACATTCATTGAAGAAATACAAACCCAACAACAAGAAAACCAAAGACGAAACGAATTAATCTCACAAAGTAGCCACAAATATGCAAAATATCCATCCCAATTACAACAGAAAAGACGTTGATTAAAAAATATAAACCCACAGAAAACTGCCCAAAACTAATTAATCTAACAAAGTAGGGACACTAATACACCCTGACCACAACAGCAAACACGTTGATCGAAAAATACAACCTCATCTACAAATGTCCACAAAATTAAACTCTGTAGAACAAATTATTCTCAAAAAGTAGAGTCACAAATACACGAGACATACACCCCAATCATAACTGAAACGACATTCACTGAAAAATATATACATAACAACAAAAATGAACCGTGAACTGAGCAAAACCAAAATCTCACAAAGTAAGGGCACAAGTACAGTAGATATACACCCTGAACACAAAAGAAACTACATCAATTGAAAGCCATAAACTCATAGAGAAAAACAAAGAGAAGACCAACTAAAACGAATTTACCTAACAAAGTAAGGATACAAACCAATCAAAAAACAAAAAAAAAAACAAATAAAACGAATTTATTTAACAAAGGAGAGAAATACAAACCAATCGAAAAAAAAAAAAAAAAACCCAACTAAAACGAATTTATCAGACAAAGGACAGAAATACCAACCAACCAACCAACAAAAAAACAAGACCAACTAAAACGAATTTATCTCACAAAGTAAGGACAGAAATACCAACCAACCAACCAACCAACCAACCAACCAACAAAAAAAAACAAGACCAACTAAAACGAATTTATCTCACAAAGGACAGAAATACAAACCAATCGAAAAAAAAAAAACACCAACTAAAACAAATTTATCTAACAAAGGGCAGAAATACAAACCAAGCAACAAAAAAACGAGACCAACTAAAACGAATTTATCTCACAAAGTGAGGACAGAAATACCAACCAACCAACCAACCAACCAACCAACCAACAAAAAAACAAGATCAACTAAAAGGAATTTACCTCACAAAGTGATAGAAATACAAATCAATCGGGGGGGAAAAAAAAAAAAAAAAAAAAAAAAAAAAAAAAAAAAAAAAACACCAACTAAAACAAATTTATCTAACAAAGTAAGGACAGAAATACAAACCAATCAACAAAAAAAGACCAACTAAAACGAATTTATCTAACAAACTAAGGGCAGAAATACAAACCAATCAAAACAAAAAAAAAAAAAAAAAATAAAACAAAACGATTTTATCTAACAAAGGATAGAAATACAAACCAATCAACAAAAAAAAAAAGACCAACTAAAACGAATTTATCTAACAGAGTAAGGACACAAATACAAACCAATCGACAAAAAAAAAAAAAGACCAACTAAAACAAATTTATCTAACAAAGTAAGGACAGAATACAAACCAATCAACCTAAAAAAAACCTAAGTGAAATGAATTAATATTAAAAATTACGAGCAGATATATAACCCAATCACAACACGAAAGACGCTCATTCGGAAATACAAACCCCTGCACAAAAGCAAAAAGAAAACTGAGTAAAACAAATTAATCTCAAAAAGTAGTGTCAAAAATACACAACATATACACCCTGTCCTCAACAGAAAAGACACTGAATTAAAACTATAAACTCATCAAAGAAAGCCAACGGAAATTTCAACAAACCAAATTGATCCCGAAAAGTAGAACCACAAATAAACAATATATACACCCTAATCACAACACAAACAACAATGACTGAAAAAAATAAACTCTATGACAAAACTGATTAAAACAAATTCATCCAACAAAGTAGAGACACAAATACACTAGACATACACCCTGACCACAACAGAAAAGACACTGAATCAAAAATATAAACTCATCTACAAAGGTCAACAGAAAACCGAAATTAATCTCAAAAAGTTAGGAAAGAAAGACAAAATACGAGGGGGATCCAGGAAATAACGACCCATTTTGTTGTAATAATTAAAAAAAAATTATTTATTTATTTCAAAAAACAAAGTCTGTTACATAACTGAAGCTTCCTTTACTTCTCTACATAATCACCACCTACATTTAAACATTTGTCGTATCTGTTCACTAGCTTTAGAATTCCCGTGTTATACTCCTCTGCCGCCAGTTCATTAAGCCAGGTGTTCACTGTCTTCTTCAACTCTTCATCACTTCCAAAATGCATTCCACCCAGAAAGCCTTTCAGCTTAGTGAAAAGTTGAAAATCGCTAGGAGCAAGGTCTGGACTATAGGGCGGATGATCAAAGATTTCCCAACCGAATTGATCCAGCAATTCTCGAGTTGAAGCAGCAGTGTGCGGGCAGGCATTGTCGTGAAGAAGCACAACTCCTCTCAAAAGCATTCCTCACCTCTTGTTTTCGATGGCTCGCCATAGTTTTCGTAAAGTCTCACAATAACGATTTGCATTAATCGTAGTGCCTTTTGGCATGAAATCCAGCAAAAGAACACCTTTGCGATCCCAAACGACAGTAGCCATGACTTTTTGTGTTGAGAGAGTCTGTTTGAATTTTCTCGGTTTCTTGGGTGATGAGGGATGATGCCACTGACGTGATTGGCGCTTGGTCTCTGGGGTGTTGTGAGATCTTACCACCAGTCACAATTTGATCAAGAAAGGCGTCTCCATCTGTGTGATATCGCATCAAGAATGTCAATGCTGAGGCCATTCTCTGAGTTTTGTGTTGGTCACTCAGTTGCCGTGGAACCCATTGTGCACAGATTTTGTGGTAGCCAAGATGTTGCGACACAATTTCACCAAGCAAAGAACGAGAAATATTCAGGAAAGGCAATATGCAATTCGTCGAGTGATGTGCACCTGTCTTGCAAGATTCTGTCGTTCACTTTAGTCTTCAGGTCTTCTGTGATGAGTGATGGGCATCCGGTCGAGTTTCATCGTGGACATTTGTTCGCCCATTGTTGAACATTTCGCACCATTTTCTCACATTTCTTTCATTCATTACAGTATCACCATACACTTCTTTCAATTGCCGGTAAATTTCTGCAGGTTTCAAATGTCGGGCATTCAAAAATCGAATCACACTCCTCACCTCACAGTCGGCGGGATTATCAATCACGTCGTTTATTTTGAAGTAACACAAAATGCACAATGGCGACTTGTTGCAACCAGTACTCACAACATTATGAGAACACATGTTAAGGAAGCCAGCTGACCTTCAAACAAGGAAGGGGAGTCAGCTCCACAGCAGGTATGCACGAACAGTCATTATTTCCTGGATCCCCCTCGTATATACACCCCAATCACAACAGATAAGATATTCATTGAAAAAGGAAGCTCATCAACAAAAGCCAACAGAAAACTATCCAAGAAAACAAATTCAGCCCAAAAAAGGGGGGGGGGAGGCAGCAAAACACAAGATGTGCACCCCAATCACAAAAGAAACCTACTGACAACAACGAATTAATCACAAGCAGCAGCAGCACAGAACAACATGTTGCGCCACTTTCATCTACTACATTTCTAGAATGAACATGACAACCCAACAAGATGTATATCCAACAAGAACAACCAACTAAACCTAAAACTCCTATCTTCATCAATGCCAATCATGAGAAATGATCAACAAAAATAGATATGCCATACAGATAATAAGCGCACATTACATATAATTCTAGGTATCTAATTGTTACAATTTATTGTTGTGTGTGTATCTAGGCTAACACAATAACAAATGATCACATTTACTCACATTATAGACGCACTTTTCCCCATAATCTTTGCATCAAAAAATATATTCCACTCAATAATCACAGCTCATTTCCACATCACACATTCCAATAATATTCAAAATGATCGATTCTGCAACTTCAGCTCATTTCACCTTGCAATCTGCCATTCCACTTGTATATTTACACTTATCAGGTTTCATTATAAAGTAACTGCTTTTTTTATTTTGCTTCTTTTCATTCCAAGTGTAATTACAGTTAACAGTTTAAACACAGTTGTCATCACTTCTTTCTTTTTTTTTTCCTTCTATCCTCTTTCATAATTGATCACACCAAACCTCAAGCATTTCAATTTATACAATTTGTAATATGTATTTCAATTTTGAACAAGATTCATATACAATATTCAATCTTTGTCAATTTATGTAATTTTTCCTTCCAACAGTAAAAAGATAAAAAAATAAAAAAAAAATGAACTTTCCAAATACACCTATCTTAACCGATCAAATTTTCCTTTCACAATTTTCACATGACAAGTGCATCCAATAATACCACATTAGCAACTGAAAATGTTATGCATACATTATCAACAGATCCCCCCCCCCTCCTTCCTACATATTACTGTCACAAATTCGGCTGCATACATTATGCAATGGCGTCTATTATGTGAGTATATACAGCAATATATGAACTCAGATACAGTGTATACAACAATATGAAAAATAATCATTAGCAGTGTCATTTCATTGTAATCACTTTACAATCATCTCACTCGTGAAAATACTTTCATTTCAGTTAATATTTCCTGCAAGCAAGCAAGCAAGCAAGCAATTTCGTACATATTTCGCACCCTCACCCAAATTAACAAATTATTGTTCACACTAACATTACATTCTTCCCATCATTAAGGAAATAAACTCATAATTCAATCTCCTTTAACTGAAAGGAGGGCACTACATTGCCTTCTACATCAGCAACAAAGACAAATTATCATTCTCTGCTTGCACTACTCCCCCAAATTATGCATACATCATTGTCACACCACACACACAGTGTGATCTTTTAGTCCCTCCACAGTACCGCAGTTAGAACTGCAGTCAAGCACCCAAAAAGCAGTTGATAACACTCTTAAAGCAATGTATCGGTGAAATAAGGGTGAAAAATTGAGAAAAGTACGTTTTTTTTGTTTTTATGCTTGTATTTTAAAATAAGCTTTTACATATCTCTGATAGCAAGCTTAAAAGTCCAACAAAATCATTGAGGAAACTCGCTCCACAGACAAACATTTTGTATACTACGGCACAAGAACTTCATTTGTGTCCTTACAAAGTGACATGGTGCGTGAATTAAAACCTGCCGACCACGAGAAACGTATTCATTATTGCGAACATTTCCATAGGATGATTCAGCACCATGGTGTTCAAGTGTTGGATAGGATATTTTTATGGATGAAGCCTGGTTTCACCTCTCGCGTTATGTTAATTCCCAAAATACCAGAATTTGGTCATCTCAAAATCCACATTTTGCAAAATAAACCGAACTGCATCCAGAGAAAATAGATGTGTGATGTGCTATATCCCAATCTATAATTATTCGCCCAATTTTTTTTAATAACACCATCAATTCTGAAATTTACTATTCCAATATTCTTTCCTTTTACTGGACAGTTAAACAAATAAGAGATGCTAAATGTTTTTTTTTCAACAATTAATGCTACAACTCACACATCTCATGTGTTAATGAATTTCTTTCAACACATTTTTGGAGAGAGGATAATTTCACAACAACTACGGCCTCCGAGATCCCCTGATCTGACTCCGCCCGATTATTTCTTTTGGGGTGCTGCTAAGTCGACAGTTTATCAAGACAACCCTAAAAGAATTCATGACCTAAAATTGGCAATAAGAAATTATACAAATTCTGTGACAAAAGAAAGTTTAATTAACGTGTCTGATAATAAAATAAAACATGAGGATCTATGCCTTCGGCAGAATGGAGGACATTTTCAGCACCTTGCTTAAATGGGTAAGTTCATTCATTTATTATCATTATTATTTGGCTGCTTCTCAATATTTATCAATACCATATTTGCTTTTCCCTCTCTTTACAGTTCCCTCTATATTCATCCATTCCAACCAGTCCGTCACTGTCTCAATACCAAAAGAGTTTTGTACTCTTTCGTGAATGGTTCATTCTGCTGAATGCTAACACACCTACATATAACCAGGGTTACCACTACATTCCTCGTACCTAGTGGGTTCTCACTTATTCCACTGCCGTGGAGCGACTTAAAGATCAGACTGTATTATGTAATGCTCAACAATGAAATATGTAAAAATATGCATTTAACTTTAATTCTCTACAAAACCCATGCTTCGTTCAAAATATCGTAATTATGAACTACTATTATCAATTTACAATAATTAAGCAAAAATTCCAGTATATTTTTCACTCAATTTTCAAATTCCACTAAGACATTTCCATCATTACATTTACTTTCCAACAGTTTTCGCGCATACCATTAATGTCAATAAATCACACTGCTAATAATCATTTACAATCACAAAGACACACCAAGTTTATACACTAAACAAAATTCACTGCCTCTGGACAAGCACTCAATTGCATCTAACTCCTCATATTTCTTATGTACACAATACAATTCATTTTATGTCTTTCACAAGCCATTTCATTTTCCATTACACTATGCCAGCTGATATTTCAACTACACGAAAAAATCTCTAGAAAACCACCTCTGATACAAGTTTCCCAAATATGAACATTAACAATAAACTATATTCGCAAAGTTCCTATATTAAAAACAGCAGCAATTTCAATTTCCAATATTTTTAACAAAGAAGGGAAACCTGTTACGTACTATTATGTTCCAACAAGTCTATTAGTGTATCATACAGGTTAAGCCACCAAGTATTACTCTCACTTTCAGAATCAGTTCTGCACTTCATTTTGAGCAAAATATTTCAGAACAGCAGTTCAGCTGTGGAGTTAAGAGTGGGAGCAACAACAAAGCTACAAATCAGCTACAGCTAACCGAGGATAGTGAACAGACAAGACAGACACAGAAGAGGAAGGAGGGATTCAAGAATGCATCAACAAAGTAACACAGATACAAGCGATATCAGTGCCACGGGAGAGTAAAGATTTAATTGATGAAAAAGGTGTACATGATAAGAAAGAACAAGGCGAGGCAATATACTTCAAGTGAAGGACGAGAATGCAAGAAATAATAGCAACAGAAAATTAAATGCAACTATACATATATAGCAACAAACACAAAGATAGACAGCAATCAGGACTACTATTGTATACTAACAGTGTACCAATGAATAGTGATAAGTATAAGTCAAAGTAGAAGGAAGATCAGGAAGAAAACGTCAAATTTGTACAACTTCAAGTAGTAAATCATAAATATTACATAATGAATGATTTTACTAGGGCAAATAGTTCTGTTGTGCCCAAGGATTATGATAAGCAATCATAACTTTGTTATGACCACAAGCAATATATTTTCACTTTATTTTAAAGTAATAAAATCGTACTTATTAAAAGATTCAAACATGCTTTGATACAACAGAGATCACTTCCTGTTTCAACAGATTACAAAGCACAGTTTAGTTAACGTCAGCAGAACCACAGTCCAGTCCTTGAACATGCAGAAATGCATACGCTTACATTTTTATCACGAACTCAGTCTTAGCAACAGCTGACATATAACATGCAGCGTCTCTCGCGAGACATCAATTTCTATTGGTTACTGGTAAATCTAAAAACAGAGATTCAATCACGAGAGTTCCTTAAATCTGTATTGTTCTTAGTGACGACCGGAAAAGCCGATTTGAAAGAATGGTTAAGAATCAGAAGTGTGGTGTTTAGTGAATGCAATACCGTCTTTTTAGAAGATTCGCAGGTAAAATAGCGTCACTCTGTTACGTCACAAAGAGAATTTATAAAAAGGACATGAAACATCGAAAACGCAGTCATTAGTTATTGGTCAAGATAGCGGTCATGGAGTAGCGCTCGTAACTTCCCGACGTCCAGGAACAAATCCAGAATATGGCATCATCTGGGAACAGCACCAGGGTTCGCCCTACTATGTATTGTAAGTAAAATCATCACATCTTTCTTTAGACTTTTCATGTGTAACTAGTTCATCTTGGTACTTTGAAATTAACAGGAATTTTCATACTTTCTAAATCTTTCAATCTCAATATTTAACAATTTATTTGTAATAACTTGATATTTTATTAATAAACTTAGTATTAGTGAATTTCTACACTTGTGATTATTTCGAAAGCCTGAGATCACATTCCAAATAGGAATCCCTCCTATCCATAACCAAGAACAGTTTATAAAGTATAACGCAGTGTCTGATTTGTTTGTGTTATCTTGATAGACATTATAACTCGCAATTATCTCAAAGATAAGCCATCTGTTCTTGTCGTGGCAAGCAGCACGGCAAATTATTGGTGTCAGATATAGTATAATAATAAATTATGGTGTCAGAATTGGTACAATAAAATATTGGTGTCAGATATGGTATAATAAATACTGGTGTCACAATTAGTATAACAAAAATTGGTGTCAAAAATGGGCACAACAGTTACAATAGGTCATGCAGCATATAGTCAAGAGTGACAGGGAAACTAAAAGGCACCCACAAAGTAATCAATACTGATAACTACAAATTCTACATCAAGCTGTAAATGATTCATAAAAAAAAACCAGAGGATGCTCATAGAGAAAAAGGGCCATGAAAAACAAGTAGGATACAATTAATAATTAAACAATAGAAAGAGGTAGGAAGATCAGGAAGAAAATGTCAAAATTGTACAACTTCAAGTAGTAAATCATAAATATTACATAATGAATGATTTCACTAGGGCAAATAGTTCCAATAGGTCATGCAGCATATAGTCGAGAGTGACAGGAAAACTAAAAGGCACCTACAAAGTAATCAATAGTGTTAACTACAAATTCTACATCAAGCTGTAAATGATGCATAAAAAACCCACAGGATGCTTATAGAGAAAACAGGACCATGGAAAACAAGTAGGATACAATTAATAATTAAACAATAGAAAGAGATAGACACTACTATAGATGGCATTTAGAAAGAGCAAATATTAACATCGTTGCATAAATAGCGAGTAATGAAAGGCGTATACGACGATATTAGAAAGAAATAGCAGAACAGCAATAAAACGTAAATATAGTAGAATTATGGTGTGATCTAAATACACAAACGTTAAGTTAAGGCACACCATGACGGATACTCAAGTTCTTAAATCTCACCACAATCAGCTGGCATATAGTAAGTAGAAAATGCACTCATCTCAACATGTATCTACTTTGTCTCTCCTATTAAACCTATAAGGTAAGAGCACCAGCAGTCGACATGTTAAGGAAACATGTACTGTTTTTTTTTTATCATCCAACTGTACTTTACTGTAAGAAAGATTTTAAAAAACTGACATCTCCAAATCCCAACTTCAATCTACATATGTGTTAATATATTTATACTCAAAAATACATTTAACAATAACCACTTGACCTGCACATATAGTTGACACATTGAAAAAATTATATCAGTGGAATACACAATAAAACACCTTATATCACTTATTAAGCTTTTATTATATTTGTATTATTATTTTACAACAACTTTAATTTCATACAAATACTTTAAAACACCACTTTAATACAAAGAAACATCTAATTATTTCTCCTTGACATTCAGTTGCTTTTTCTAAAGATATCTTATCTCTTCCCCCCTTAAAGTCCCCACTGGAGTCTCCACATACCCAGTTATTTGATTCAAATATATGCGAGAAATGTCATTTTCATCTGCTTCAAATTCTATTTCACTTGCATCAACACTTTTCAAACCCATTATTTTTATTTCAACAATACTGAGGTAAGTCAATCTGGATGTATTTCTCCTTCCCCCCAAAAACCTCACCAATTATGAAATTCCCCCCCCCCCCCCCCTTTAAGATTCTCTTGCTCAAGATTTTCTACCAAATCTCATCAGAATCCTCCTCACACCATTCAGAGTCACTAGTATTCATCAATGTAACTGCACTTTCATCTGAGCTTTCTGATCCTGACATTTCTCTCTCTTTTTTTCCTTGCTGCTTCTTTTTCTTCTCTTCTTCTCTTCCATCTCTCTAGTTTCTTGTTATTATTTTCCATTTTTTTAAGATATTCTAATAGGGAAGAGGGGAAGACAGTATAGGGAAAGAGAAGGCTTGATGACCTTATCTCTACCAGGGTAAATAAATAAATAAATAAATAAATAAATAAAAATTGGCCGTGATCTTGTGGGCATAGGTAATTCTGGTTCAACTGGTTGTGCTGTCATGGACATAGGTCGTTCTGGTTCAACTGGTTGTGGTCTTGTGGGCATAGGTGATTCTGGTTCAACTGGTTGTGGTGTCATGGACATAGGTGGTTCTGGTTCAACTGGTTGTGGTCTTGTGGGCAGGGATGATTCTGGTTCAACTGGTTGTGGTGTCGTGGACATAGGTGGTTCTGGTTCAACTGGTTGTGGTGTTGTGGACATAGGTGGTTCTGGTTCAACTGGTTGTGGTATTGTGAGCATAGGTGGTTCTGGTTCAACAGAATGTGGTGTCGTCAGCCTAGGTGCTTCTATTTCAGGCTGTAGCTCTAATACGTTCATAGCTTTTCCTACGTTTTGTTGTAGCTGTAGGGTCTTTACTTTCTTTCAGAAAATCCTCTGTGGCGCAGGCTTCATTATTTTCCTGGAAAGTTTTCAATTTGTCCATCAAACCACGCTACATGTTTCTCCAACAGACGTGCTTCACCTCTTAATTGCTGGGAATATTGTTGAATTGTTTCCCCTCAAAAAATGCTTGGTCTTCTTCAATAGTCTCCTAAAGCTGAAACATTGGATACTTAAGGTTGACAGCTCCTGTCAACTAGACCCTCTAAGACTTGCAGACGAAAAAAATAGGAATATTCATGCACTCTGTGGCAAGCATGTTTAAAATACTTATAACATGGAATATTAAGTTGAAAACCTGAAATTGACACAACTGTCAACCTTAGAGAAAACACAAATTCATTCTAAAAACTGGTGTCAACTATAAGTGTCCTGTCGACTATAGGTGCTCTTACATCTACAGGATGAACCATAAGTAATATCGTTAATTTCAAGACATTCTTTCAGTTGTTTAAAACAAAAAACTTCAATACAATTTTGCACCTTTGTGCGTTCTTTTCAGGGAAACAAAAAAAAAAAAAAAAAGTTATTTTATATCAAACATCTCATAGCATATCTTGGGAAAGCTATACCATTAATTCCCAATATCCTCTGTCACTTTAAGAGAGCAGTGCATTATGACAATAAATGAAATATGCAGAAATTTGATCCAAACCAATGGAAGCTTTCATTCCACTGTGACAACACTGTAAAGCTGCCTGAACATTTGCAGCTTTCGTATGCAACGAAAAAAGGAACGTAACAAAACTGCTTTTAAATATGGCTCCAGAAATTTCATTTCTTGTATGTAAGTACACAGAATACTACTTCAAAAATTGAAGTGGAAGGTAACTATTTCTAACTGGCTGAAGAAAACACTCGTATGACAAAAAGAATTTTTTTTTTTTTTTTTTCATTAATTACATTTGTACACTGTAAAATAAGCTTTTCTTATTAGCTGTGTTCATCAAATACGTAATTAAAATTAAGTCAAAGAGTTTGAAAATAAAGTTCTTTCTACATCAGCATTAAAAGTCTTTATTATTAAGTGAACGTCATGCTTAATATACCACATAATCAATCAATCAAAGGATATTATGGAGCATGTCGACTTCATGTTCATTTCACAAAACACTTCCACTCTGTTCTGTCTTTTGCTAGTTCCTCCCAGATGGTCATTCCCATTTCGATGCATTCCTTCTGAATTTCATCTTTCCATATACTTCGAGATGTTCCCAGTGGCCTTGTGTTGTTACACGTGTTCATATATTATATTTCTTTCAAGCTCATTTCTTCCTATTCATAATAAATCATCAGCATATCTAACAACTTTATGTTGTCCACCCACGTTTATTCCAGCTGGTATTAAGTCTAATTGTTGTATTGTCTTCCCTAATGCTGTATTAAATAAGATTGGTGAGAGAGCATCACCTTTTTAATTCTGTTTCATTTACGAATTCTTCTGGTATAATTTCATTCCTTACTACTATGCTTACCGTATCGTCCATTCATATCTTGCATAATCTGATTAATTTCAAAGGTATTCCAAATTGTGCCATATATTCCATACATTTTCTCCATATATTGAGTCATATGCTTTAGCAAAATCAATAAACAGATAATGTACTTCTTGATTATATTCCCATACTTTTCCATTAATCAACCTCATGATAAGTAGTATATCATCTTAAGTAGATCAGCCTTGATGAAAACCATTTTGCTAATCCCCAATCATTTTTTCTGTATGTCGTCGTAATTTGTTCAGTAGTAATGAAGAAAAAACTTCATATTATGTAGTATTTAGTAATGATATACCTCTGTAGTTATGGAAATTATCTGCATCTCCTTTCTTGTGTATGGGTGTAATGTATGCCATTTTCCATTCATTTGCTACTCTTTCTTCATTCCAAATTCATAGTATCAAATCGTGTATATACTCATGAAGTGTTCCTCCACCATATTTCAAGATTCAGATGGTGTATCATCACTGCCTTGTTTTTTAAATTGTTAATACATATTTTTACAGTAAATCTGGTTCCTCATTTGTCATAGCAACCTTTTTTTTTTTTTTTCATAGCCCATGATCAACTACATATCTTACAAATGTGATGTTATTTCTTTATTAATATTCTTTTAGAACACTGTCCTAAATAAAACCATATGAAACTCACTTATAATGTTATACATTATTATATTATACACGTCTTGTTTCATAATATTACTATTTTCTTCCTTACTTCAACGTGGGAAAACTATATCATGTTTTTATTTTATCCTAAATGTTTTAAAATTTCGTTTTCATAATGTCAAATATGCATCATTATTGTTCACGATCTCTAGAATATAGACATATTTCTTAATCTTATCCATCTAGTTTCAAATAAGAGTGCCTTATTGTCTGTCTTCTCTCAACATTTAATTAAAATAAGGTTCTAGAGTTTCTTTAAATTGTTTAAAATTTTGTTTCACTTGAAAAAAGCAATGTTCATTCTTCATTATCTAACACAGTTTCAACACTAAAATTTTACAGTACACCTATATCGTCTATTTTTTCTTACGAGTTTAAATGCAATGTATATGACAAGATGCCATTGATCTTCAACAAGTCAGGTGGACAAGTTTGTTCAGAGCAACACAACTTAATGTGTTACTCTAAGCTGGTTGTAGGGCACAGCGTACCAACTTCTCATAATTCATTTATTTTAAAATGCACGTTTTTCTGGAAAACTATTCTAAATATAGCGAAATGCTATTTGACTTTTTTGTTCCTCTTTACTCAAGGAATCGCCCACCACAATTACTGACTTTACTTACTGTTCACCCTATATATAATCTGTTCTAATATACTGTGCATTGTAATTATTTCCAACCTTAAGCTGGGGACATACCTCTTCAAATCCTTCGCTCCTTCTGATGTCCTCTTGAAATCCTTCACTCCTGATGTCCTCTTGAAATCCTTCACTCCTACTGATGTCCTCTTGAAATCCTCCACTTCTTAACAATCTTGCTCATTGGTCTCAGGAAAAGCTGTGGTCACTCCCTGGCCGGCAGACAAAACACCTGGAGGAGAAAGTCACAATGTCAGCTCAGTCTTATCGAAAATGCTATATCTTACTTTACAAGTCCTCTATTTCCTCATTACTTGTACTATTACACTAGGCTAAACAGACATCTCACTTTTGCCAGGACATTCCCAGTTTTCACACAATTGTCCCAACAAAAACTTCAGGACACTTGCATTTCTCGGATTTCAGCAGACATGCAAAATACAATATTTCCTCAATTACAGTAAAACCTCGATAAGACGCTATCCCGCTGTAATACGCTTTTTTGTCTGGTCCCTGCACATTTCACATATAACACCTTTATAAAATACTCCGTTTGTTGCACTCAAGTCCCGCATAATACACAGTTTTTGTGGAATATTTTCGATGTAATTTTCAGCAATGTACTGTAGCAGCAATGAAACATCTTGGTCACTGAACTCACTGGTGCCATTAACCTGAAAAGCATTGGTATTCGACCCTTTACCTGCGCATTTAAACCTTCATACTTCATACCTCAGTATACCCCACCCTCTTGTTACACTCTCTTATTGGACTCCTTATCTACGTGGTTAAAGCCTACATACAGTACAGTTATAATACTCCACCCTCTTGCTAACCCTCTCTCTCAAAGAACATTCCTCACTCGGTCGTAATAAAATTCTTGAAATTTTTGCTGGGCAGTTTGTTGTCCTTTTGTTATTGAAGTGTCTGTGAATGTCATTACAATGAGTGTTAAACAAAAAGTGCTTTCTATGTCAGAAAAATTGGAAATCTTACGAACGTACGATGAGAACAGTACTCTTACTCAGAAACAACTCTCTGATTCATTAGGAATCCCATCATCGACATTAAGAACGATAATAAAAAAAAAATCGCGACTCAATCACTACAGTTGCGATGTTGTCGGGAGGATATAATCGCAGGAAACTGAAGTGTGGTAAACACGAGGACTTGGAGAACACGCACACAGCAAACAACTATAAATGACTTTTATTTTTCGAAAGAATTAAGTACAGTACATATTGTAAATGTCTTTCACGTACAGTACAGTAATTACATTACAGAGTAATTCTATATTACCTTTCATGAATCATGTATTTCAATAAAGAAAAATGCTAATAGATACTGTATATAGGTCAAAATTAGTATACCCGCCTAATATGCGGTCCCGGTTAATACGCACTTTACACCCAGTCCCTTGAACAGCATCTTATCAGGGTTTTACTGTATTTCATTCTATCACTACCAGTAGCAGCAGCAGCAGCAGCACCACCACCACCACCACCACCACCACCACCACCACCACAAGAATGCAAGCCCATTACAAATGTGTATTTTCACAAAGCAATAACATATCAAAACAGTATTTCACTTAACAGCAGTAAAATGAGGTGAAAATCGATTTTCTACCTGCACAACCACAGCATTCCTTATTGTTTTTTCACCTAACAGGACTGCACTCTGGTGGAAACAATTTCCATAATACCAGGAAACTTAATTTGTTACCACCCTCTCTAATCTTAAAATGCACTACCGATAGGTGTAAGTAAACTTCAAAACAATTTTCGTTTACAATGGTATGCAGGCACATTGACTTCAACTGTACCATAACACTGTTTCACACTAACTATCAGATTCAAGTCAGCAGACAAATTCTAAAATCTCGGCAGCACTGAAAACAATATCCATGACTAGTGGGCTGTGAACTTTTCTTTCACTTACTTACTTACTTACTTACTTACTGGCTTTTAAGGAACCTGGAGGTTCATTGCTGCCCTCACATAAGCCCACCATCGATCCCTATCCTGAGCAAGATAAATCCATTCTCTATCATCATATCCCACCTCCCTCAAATCCATTTTAATATTATCTTCCCATCTATGTCTCGGCCTCCCTAAAGGTCTTTTCCCCTCCGGCCTCCCAACTAACACACTATATGCATTTCTGGATTCGCCCATACGTGCTACATGCCCTGCCCATCTAAAACATCTGCATTTAATATTCCTAATTATGTCAGGTGAAGAATACAATGCGTGCAGTTCTGTGTTGTGTAACTTTCTCCATTCTCCTGTAACTTCATCCCTCTTAGCCCCAAATATTTTCCTAAGCACCTTATTCTCAAACACCCTTAACCTATGTTCCTCTCTCAAAGTGAGAGTCCAAGTTTTACAACCATTAAGAACAACCACTAATATAACTGTTTTATAAATTCTAACTTTCACATTTTTTGACAGCAGACTTGATGATAAAAGCTTTTCAACCAAACAATAACAGGCATTTCCCATATTTATTCGGTGTTTAATTTCCTCCCAAGTATCATTTATATTTTTTACTGCTGCTCCAAAATATTTGAACTTCTCCACCTCTTCAAAAGATAAATTTCCAATTCTTATATTTCCATTTCGTACAATATTCTGGTGACGAGACATAATCATATACTTTGTCTCTTCAGGATTGACTTCCAAACCTATCTCTTTACTTGCTTCCAGTAAAATTCCCATGTTTTCCCTAATCGTTTGTGGATTTTCTCCTAACATATTCACGTCATCTGCATAGACAAGCAGCTGATGTAACCCGTTCAATTCCAAACCCTCTCTGTTATCCTGAACTTTCCTAATGGCATACTCTAGAGCAAAGTTAAAAAGTAAAGGTGATAGTGCATCTCCTTGCTTTAGCCCACAGTGAATTGGAAAAGCATCTCACAGAAACTGACCTATACGAAATCTGCTATACGTTTCACTGAAACCCATTTTAATTAATCAAACTAGTTTCTTCAGACTACCAAATTCAATAAGAATATCATATAAAACTTCTCTCTTAACCGAGTCATATGCCTTTTTGAAATCTATGAATAACTGATGTACGGTACCCTTATACTCCCATTTTTTCTCCATTATCTGTCGAATACAAAATATCTGGTCAGTAGTTGATCTATTACACCTAAAACCACACTGATGATCCCCAATAATTTCATCTACATATGGAGTTAATCTTCTCAAAAGAATATCAGACAAAATTTGGTATGACGTCAACAAAAGTGATATTCCTCGAAAGTTACTACAGTTAGTCTTGTCCCCCTTCTTAAAAATAGGTACGATTATGGACTCCTTCCATTGTTCTGGTACAATTTCCTTTTCCCAAATAGCAAGTACAAGCTTATAATTTTCGTTAAATAATGCGCTTGAACTTTTCTTTTACGATTTTAAATTAACTGTACCATTTCTAAGATTTCTTAAATCCAATCCACAGCTGTGAACTGTGTAATTGACACAAGGGAATACCTATTTATTAACATAATCATACTTCCAGCATTCACTTGCCAAATAAGGCTGGGTCTACACATTGCGATTTTGCAGGACGACAACAACACATTGGTTTAAATGGAACGATGCACACATTGCTGCAGAATCGGAGCTTGCGGGATGTGATTACAGCATGCTGCAGTTTTGCAGGATGCCGCACTGCGGGATGTACGATTACAACACATGGATTCAAATGGTGGCGTTCACACAGTGCAGTTTTGTCGTCCGTATTTTTGTGGATCTGCACTCTACAGTGAATTAAGTATTCTAACACCGACAAACTTGTAAGAAATATTATAATATTGTGGAATAATGCACTTGTTTACATGGAACATTTTTTCTGCACATACTGAAGTGTAGAAAACATTCAGTATTGAAAAAAAAAAATATATGTATATTTAAAAAGACACATTTAAGTTTCGTAAGATGTGTAATTGTGTAAATTGAAAAAGTATTCAAACAGTTTAAACTCCAGTGACAATTACATCTGTGACTGCTACGCGTTTCATCATGAGAACTTCTTATCACAATGGGGTTCAGTCTCCAGTGGCCAAAGAAAAAAATTGGAAAACATAAAAATAACTTGCCACTCAAGAAAAATGTCCAAAGCAAATGGAAAAGCAATTTTAAGGAAAAAAAAAAAAATTCCCATTTAAGTCCACCGAAAATTGTCTGTGATCTTGAACTACAACTAAGTATAAGTGACAGTACAGTTCGTAATTATTTGAAAAACAATTAATATCGTAATAGTCAGAAGAAAATATTTGTTAATGAAATCATTAGGAAGAAAGATTAGAATTCGCAGAGAAAATTATATATATACACACCTCTAATCCATTCTGGAACAAAGCTAAACTCACAGACGGTGGAAGATGTGACCAAACACTGAACTCTACTCATGAGTGAAAACTTATTGATGTCACTTATGAGGTTCCAATCTGTCTTCGGCAAGTTCACTAAACAACATGATTATATTGAAATTTATTCAGTTTACTAGCTGTATCCGTGCACTCCGCTGCACCCGTTACAAATAAATATAAAGTAATTACATAATTAAAATAGGACGTTTCATCCAGGGAACATTCGTGTTTGATAGAAGGATAAATCGTTTATTATGTTACTTAATTTAAATTGAATTAAAAAAATTAAAATGCGATCATTTTGATCCAGAGACCACTCATTTGGTCATAAAAATTATTTTAGGAAATACAAGAAACGAATGTCCAGAATAGCTATCAAGTTTTCTGTGCATAAGAATCTATTTTAATCTTTCTTGTCCTCAATTCACTCAGAAGTTACTGTGATAACATTATAGCATTACGTCCATCTAGAGAAACTACACTTTCCAATGGTGAATTAATAATTAATTATACAAATCGGTTAATTTAGCTTCCGATATTACTTTATACAAACACAGAAACATTCTCTGCAGGCTATGTTTCATAGCTTTCCATTGTTATTGTCCAAGGCCCCTTATAGACGAAGTCATTTGTTTTTTATTTCATTACACCGCCTTAGATGGCGTTGTTATTGTAATTTTGAAACTCATTTATCTCATTAAATATCGGTCCTATCAAAATTTTGCATAGCATAAAACTTATCGGAAATTATTTTTAAAGAAACTTTTGTTATGTAATATTTTTCATGAAAATTAATAATAAGGGAGATATTTCGATTTATTTAATTCAAACTCCGTTATAACCCCCCTTTTAAATAAAATATTTTGAATGCCATATAGCCTAAATTCTAAGTTACAACGAACTTAATTTATATTCCATTTTTCATATAAATCGGTTCAGCCATTATCGCGTGAAAAGGTAACAAACATCCAGACAGACAGACAGACATACATACATACATACATACATACATACAAACAAACAAAAATTTCAAAAAAGTGATTTTCGGTTTCAGGGCAGTTAATTATATATGTTAGGACCAATTATTTTTGGAAAATCGAAAATTACCAGAAAAATTTCGGCTACAGATTTATTATTAGTATAGATTTTGTACATTTTTTTCATATATGTTATACTACAGCACAAATAACTGAAATGATTGACTATTGTGTTAATAATTATTATCTTTGATCGTATGGGATGCTTTCCTAAAAATCCCATAACTTTTGTCTTTTTAACTGAACTTCCTAAACTATATTCTACAGTAACCTTGCATAAATACTGGACAGCTATCTGTAACTCATTTTAAATTGGCAAATATCACTTATCTGCAAACATTATAGAATTTAAAATCTGTGAATCTAATTAAAATGTGTTGTCGAGATTGTTTTGCTGATAATAGGAAGACCAGAACTCTTAACGATATTCTGAAACATAGTACTGTAAAGATGATGATCAGGGGTTCGTCGAAGAAATTGGATATTCGACAAAAATAAAAACTTTTTTTCATATTCTTTTATTTAAGTAATTTTAAAATTTAACAATCCCTTCATTGACACAAAAAGAATGAACCCAGGATCTTCTTTCTATTGATTCCTTAAGCAAACTAGCAGCTTCACACACAGAGCTTACAGTTTTGAATGATTAGCTGTCAGATTACAATAACGGACCTTCGGCTGGGCCTCAAATTTATGATCACCCAAACAAGGGATTGCATTTTTGTGGGAAATGCGTAGACCGATGAAGGGCATCCCGTCAGGCAGGAGGTAATAAACGGGTCCTGCAAAATCGCAATGTGTAGAGTGCAGCAATGCAAAATATCCCTAGAAGTTCCATCACACTGTAAATGCATTTTTAATCAGTCAATTTTGTACGTTTCTAATAAATTAAATATTTTTCGAACAAATGACAAAGCAATAATTTTTCGGCTTCTTCTTCGGGGGTTCATATCTTGCCTCAATACTCGATAGTTTTACTATAAATGCCATCCTAACTTTACACAGAAATTATTTATTTTGCCTAAGCCATTATTCAAATACCAAAATGACATTTCACTTTTTGGTTACGTACAACCCAAACATTCTGTTCTTCAAATTAATGTAGTCATACCCCTTTCACCTTGTACACACAGTCTATAATACATCAAACAATAATCCATAGCCCATTTCTTTTTATAGTAAAACCCCGATTATCCGTCACCCTATTAACCGATTGGTGGATTATCCAACTGTCTTTCTCGCTCACAGAAAAAAATTATGAAGTACTGTACATTATATTAGTACGAATTTTTTTCTACAGAGTGTTTTTTATAAACCTTTACCCTTACGCATTCTGGCCTACTCTTCGAGTGGCCGTACTGTTTAACTTCTAGGCAAAATGTCTTCTACAAGTGTCAAAAGAAAACATGTTGTACTACGGAAAAAAGTGCAAGTAACTGAGTGGTTTGGGAAAAGAGAAAATGTGGTTCATCTCACATCACAATACGAGTTATGACTTACAACTTTAAGCGATTTAGGCTAATGAAAAACAAAATATAAACTGTATAAAATTTGTAAATCTATAACATGAGACATCTACTATTCCTATCTTTCCACAGACAGTCGTCATAAGGAGTTTTCTTGGCCATTAAAAACCCGTCATTGAAAACCAGACATAAATACAATAAATAATGTTTTAATAACTGACTTATCGGAAAATCAAATATGAATTGTAAATAAAAACAGACTTAAATTATTGAAACTTCTGATCCACTACATATCGTATTAAAAGAAAAGACCGTGGAGTAAAATTACGAGTTTATGAAAACTTTTTATGGTGCGGATTATCCGATTTTTTCGATTAACCATTCACTCCACCCCCTTCATTACCACGGATAATACAGGTTCTACTGTACTTGGTTATGTAACGACGCTATATCAACTACGAGGTTATTTAGCATCAATGGATTCGTGATAGCAAGATGGTATTTGGCGAGATGAGACTGAGGATTCACCATAGATTATCTGACATTTCCCTTACGGTTGGGGAAAACCTCGAAAAAACCCCAACCAGGTAATCAGCCCAAGCAGGAATCGAACCCGCGCCCAAACGAAACTCTGGATCGGCAGAGCTATGCCGGTGGCTCCAGATTCAAGTTCTACCCAAAACTTTCAAAGCATGAGATTTTAACATTGGTTAATAATGAATATTTACCAGTTTATGCATCTTTCCTGACTGGTATCCCATCTCCTGTCACAGAGCCGCCTTCAGTCCGCAACTGCTCCAAAACACCCTGGAACAAGGCATATGACAATCACACTTCTTTACAATTAGCTTACATCCTCTGCAACCTATGAAACAGCAAAATATGGAAACTGCACTCATAACAGAACATGCAAATCTTCAGAAACCTAAATCCACTAACATCTAAATTCTTAACTATATTCTGTCACTGTATTATTATTACTACCATTAATTTACTATGTTTCAATATCGACATTAGTTAGTAATCCATCTTTACCAGTTTATGCACATTTAAAGGCTGGTATTTGATCCACAACTGTCTCGCACCTCCTATCCCAGAACTGCCTCGTTACCTCCTCCAGAATCTGCAACTGCCCCAAAACACCCTGGAACAAGACATATTACAATCACATGAAATATCAAGATATGGAAATTGCATCATAACAGAACATGCAAATCTTCAGAAACCTAAGTCCACTAAATTTAAATTCTTTACTATATTCTGTCACTGCATTATTACCATTGCTAATTTACCGTGTTTAAATATCGACATTAGTTAGTAATCCATCTTTACCAGTTTATCCATGTTTACTGGCTGGTATTTCATCCACAGTTGTCCTCCATCTCCTGTCGCACAGCTGCCTCATTATCTGCTCCATAGTCCACAAT
This sequence comes from Periplaneta americana, assembly GCF_040183065.1. Lineage (NCBI taxonomy): Eukaryota > Metazoa > Arthropoda > Insecta > Blattodea > Blattidae > Periplaneta > Periplaneta americana. The sequence goes on from NC_091131.1 coordinate 28,787,936, forward strand.
GGCCCCAAAACACCCTGAAACAAGACACATTACAATCACTTTTCTTTACAAGTACCTTACATTCTCTGCAACCTATGAAATATCAAGATATGGAAATTGCACTCATAATAGAACATGCAAATCTTCAGAAACCTAAATCCACTAAATTTAAATTCTTTACTATATTCTGTCACTGTATTATTACTACTATTAATTTACTGTGTTTCAATATCGAAATTAGTTAGTAATCCATCTTTACCAGTTTATGCACATTTAAAGGCTGGTATTTGATCCACAACTGTCTCGCACCTCCTATCCCAGAACTGCCTCGTTACCTCCTCCAGAATCTGCAACTGCCCCAAAACACCCTGGAACAAGACACATTACAATCACATTTCTTTACAAGTAGCTTACATTCTCTGCAACCTATGAAATATCAAGATATGGAAATTGCACTCATAATAGAACATGCAAATCTTCAGAAACCTAAATCCACTAAGTTTAAATTCTTTACTATATTCTGTCACTGCATTATTACCATTGCTAATTTACTGTGTTTAAATATCGACATTACTTAGTAATCCACCTTTACCAGTTTATCCATGTTTACTGGCTGGTATTTGATCCACAGTTGTCTTCCATCTCCTGTCCCACAGCTGCCTCATTATCTGCTCCAGAGTCCACAACGGCCCCAAAACACCCTGGAAGAGGACACATCCCAATCATTTTTCTTTACAAGTAGCTTACATTCTCTGCAACCTATGAAATATCAACATATGGAAACTACACTCATAATAGAACATGCATATCTTCAGAAACCTGTTGTTGTTGTTGTTATCTAATGCCGGGCTTTGGCAACGAAGCCATTAGCATTCTTGCTCTCCAATATTTCTCTATGGTGGATCCATCAGGTAGAACTTCACAGGTTATGAGATGATCTTCAGTCATTTTTTCTTCTTTGTTGCATAGAGGGCAATTTGGATTTGTGTAAATTCCTATTTTATTCAAGTGTTTGGCCAAATAATCGTGTTCTGTAAGCAGTCAGAATTTTGCTACTGCAGATTTACGTGGGATTTCTGGAATAATTTGTTCTTTTTTTTTTTTTAAATGCTCCATTTTTTATCTTTGGCTTTGGTACATAGTGCTTGGTTTTGCTTGATTTTATATTTATTTTTAACTAGTCTTTTGATGGATGTAAAAGGTAGGCTTGTATTTGTATTCTGAATTATATTGGATCCTTTTTTTTGGCAAGAAAGTCAGCAGTTTCATTTCCAGCAATTCCGCAATGTGCAGGTATCCATTGCAATTGAATTCTTTTCTGTAGTTTTTGAAGTTGTTGGATCATTTTGTGACATTCTTTAATTTGGACTCACACCATTTTATATGAATTTATTGCATATAATGCTGCTTTAGAATCAGAGAGAATGACAGCATTTTGAAATTTATCTATTCTGCATAGTAGGTGTTGGAGTGAGATATGAATAGCCATTATTTCCGCATCAAAATTTGTTGTATGATGTGAGAATAACGCACACGTAATTCCTGATCCTGAGTTGTTATCGATAGTAGACCCATCTGTGTAGATATGTAACCATTCTTCTGGTGGGTATCTATTGTTCACAGCTTCTAATGCCAGCACTTTTAGTACAGGTTTGGAAGTTTCAGATTTTGTAACTGGTTCTTCTAAATCTAGTTGAATGTTAATTGGTTCCAAGGTTAGAGGGTTTTCTCTGCTTAAAATGCTTTTTTTCAATTTAGGGAGATTCAATTCTGTTTTTATTTCCGTGACATTGGACAGGAAACTTGTTTGTGTTTTCAACATGGTTGGTTGTAACAGTCTTTTTTCCCATTTTGTTGTTGTTAACCGTAGCATTTTTTCATGGTGTGTTAGTGCCTGCTCCTCTACAGTGAGATATATTGGAGGGTTCTGGGTTAGGGCTTGCATTGCCGTGATTGGGGTTGATTTTGCTGCACCAGTTATTAGTCGCAGGGCCTGATTTTGGCATACTTCTAGTCGATTCAGGTTGAAATTATTTGCTGTAATTAATACCTCTGCATTGTAGAGAAGTATTGGCTTGATGAATGTTTTGTACATGTTCAGAAACCTTAATCGACAAAATTTATATTCTTAACTGTATTATAACTACTCCTGTTTAAATAACGACACTAGTTAGTAATTCATGTTTACCAGATTATGCATGTATCCTGACTAGGATTTCCTCCACAGTTGCCACCTCCCATCTCCTGCCACAGTGCCCCTCGATGATCATCATCTTCTGTGTCACTTCATCCAGAGTCCACATCTGCCCCAGAAAAGCCCTGGAACAAGACACATCACAATCACATTTCTTTACAAGTGGCTTACATTTTCGGCAACCTATGAAACAGCAAGATATGCAAACTGAATCTGAAGTAGCAGCACATGCACATCATCAGAAATCTAAACCCACAAAATTTTCATTCCTTTTTTTTCCCATATTGTTACTCTAATTTTCAACTACATTCTGTCACTGTCTTTAAATATCGACATTAGTTAGTAATCCATGTTTACCAGTTCATGCATGTATCCTGACTGGAATTTTCTCCACTGTTGCCTCCCATCTCCTCTTGCTGTGTTGCATCACTACCACCATCTCATCTTCTGTGTCACTTACTCCACAGAATCTAACAACTACTCCTGAACTGTCCCAAAATGTCCTGAAACAAGACACGTGGCAATCACATTTCTTTACAAGTCGTTTAAATCTCGACAAACTATCAAACACCAAGACATGGAAACTGCATTGCTACTAATAAATGTACTACATCTCCAAGAATATTAATGTGCAACGCTAAAGTCTTCATTTCTCTAATATTGTCGTTGCAATTTTTAATACATAGTACTTCATAATGTACAGTTACCCTTAAAAAGAATGAGATGATTCTTGGTCGTCGGAAGTTAAAGTTCTACAGCGCGGTTCACTCGATATCGACGTAACGATACATAACATGAGAAATAGTACAAGAATTGTTACAAGGACCACAACAAGGACAAGGACCAGAATAAGGATCACGAAGAAGACTGCCATTTAAGGCCAGGATTTCACAACATAGCTCGAGTCACAAAATATCATTGCTTCACTGTACCGAATGGCAAATGCCTGCTAAGGGATCTACATTCTGGACTGCTGCTGTCACTGTCTTGTCTCGGTAGCTCATATAGTAGCGTGTTGGTTCCGCTGTATAACCGAAACGTCTCGTGTTAGATCCCGGGTAAAACTTTTTTTTATTGAGGTGTAATTAATTTGTTCAGAGTTCCTCGACTGTCTAATTTGTCGAAAAATATGAATAATTTATGCCCAATTTCTGGGTTTTACAAGTTGGCTGAACCTCGTCAAAAAAAAAATAATAAAACTTACTTGGAAGTTAAAAGTATTCTTCCCCAAACAAAAATCATAAGAAACAAAAAAGAGACCTGTTAACTTAAAATCTTGTCCACATGCCATCAGCTTCTATTACAGATCTAAGTCGATCCGGCATGGATGTCACGAGATTGTGAAATAAGTTCTGATCCCCGGCGAGATCTTCCCAGGTGTCAACAACTTGATCCCACAATTCGTCTCGATTTCGAGGGCGTCGGTGGGCATAGGGACTATCCTTCTCTTTTTCAATTCCACCCATAAATTTTCGATGACATTCAAATCAGGTGACTTCGGAGGCCAATTAATGATTTCGATCTCGGGTCTCCTTTGAAACCATTTTTGAATGCTTGCAGCATAGTGCACGGGATGGCTATCCTGCTGGAAGAGCAATGTTCCTTCGGGAAAACGTTCTCGGGCGGAGGGAAGGAATATATTTTCCAGAATGTGCTCGTAAGTTCCCGCATTAAACCGGCCATAGATGCTTCTATAACACCACGTCCATCATAAGACATCCACCCCCAACACGATATGCTAAAGCGCCCCAATCTTTCACGTTGGTGCACATAGCGCTGGTCATGTCGGAGACCATCCTCACGATAGACACGGACAGGACCTTCGTAATCACTCGAGAAGGTTGTTTCGTCGGAGAAAATTACATTTCTCCAATCGAAATCCACTCGATTGGTAGCGAAGGCAAGACGGTCGACAGCTTGTGCTTTCCCCAATATTTCCATTTGCGCAGCCCTCCGGCTCCTAATACCGTGGTTCCTCAACCTGCTGATCACAGTCTGTGAAGAGCCAGGAAAGTTAGATACTGCTCTTATTTCGTTAGCAGTCAGAAAGGGGTCCTGTCGAACTGTCTCGAATAAGAGAGCATCCTCTTCCAATGAAGAAATCCGCGGACGCCCAGGAATAGGGCGATTTTCGACCTCCCCTAAATTTTGGTAACGATAACACACCTCCCGGCTGTACTTCCAGGAACACCGACCAAACGGCCAGCAGATCTAGCCCCATATCCAGCCTCAACTAGAGCTATAACTTGCTGTCTCATGTCACGTCGGTTCGCCATTACGATGAGAAATGAGGGATGACGATAATACTTTAGTGTAGACAATGACTGTTTAACGTGATATAGAATTATTGAAATAAGAGGCATCTTGCATAGTAAGAGTTAATAAATCAACCCTAAATTAAATATCTAAATAACAGGATATAACAGGAAGTCCAACTGTTGCGAAACTAATCAAATTAAATCTAAGCTGAAGTAGCACAGCCATTGATAAATGTTTTGTACACAGAATTAGACTGAATTCCTATTCGACAGAACCTATAATCAATGGCTTGCCTGAACATGATAAACAAATCCTAAGTGTTTCCAATGTCACTGAACAATTTCAAAATATTAATTTAAAAACTAAGAAAGGATCGCAAATGTTGTATCTAATGATTATTTACATTTATGTCTACAAAATGAATCTTGGAAAAACGTATATGATACTGGTACTACTGATATTAAGAGTTAATGTATTGCATTTTTCACTTAATTTCATAATCACTTCAGTGGATTTTCTCCACTCTATGTTGTGAAAAAATTCAAAAGTAAAAACATATAGATAACGCAGGGACTTCAAAATCTCATGTATTAAAAAGAAGAATCTATATGTAATGAGTTGCAATGTAATGATCCTCATGTTCTTAAATACTGCAAGGAGTACAGTGTAATTTATCAAAAATTATGAAAGAGGGAAATAGAATATATTTGAATAGAAAACTACAAAATTCATATAATGCAATTAAATCTATTCGGAATATTATTAAATTTAAACTTGTAGATATCCTAAGAAAGAAAATATTTTTTCACTAAAACCAATGATTATAAAGTAGAGGATCCCAAATCTATTGCAAATTCTTTTAACGTATTATAGTATATAGTACAGAAATATTATTGACAACTTAAACATTCAAGATTTTGCAAAAGGTACTGCAATTGGTTACTTAACAGATGCATTTAATAATTAGTATTAATATATTTAATTAGTCAATAACTGCAACAGTGCTTTTCCATTCAATCATAACATGAATAAAATTGAATGCATACTAAATTAAACACTATTGCAAACACGTAGATAAAATAGTTAAAATGAACTGAAGGTGTGAGAATGAAATAATCTAAAGCCATACTTTTAACAAAAATTGTTTTGTGCGAGTGCATTTCTTACACATATGGGAAAGCTATCAATAAAATATTGTAATAATTACTCAACAAATTACATAGCCTAAGGACTCTAAACCTTTGTAAAAGTTTGTCTATTATTATATATATATTTTTATAATTTCATTTTAATTGTTAGTTTTTAATATATATGCATTTACATTGTATATGTGTGTGTATAAATGCATTCATTAGATTAACGTTTATAATATTATAACTTGTAATTTTGTATTGTTTGCGATCATTAACACTTCATCTCAGGACTTTGTAAAACTCTATTTCAACGTTATTTAGACAAAAAAAAAATCGTTGTATAGACTAAGAATCGAACTCGCACTCTTCTACACAACACGCAGAAGTCTTACCGTCTGAGCTATTGAAACGACATGAACGCTTTCCTTTCTGTGTGGAGTGTCGATCTAGTCATGAAGGTCCATTGTCGATTTAACTACACGATTTATGTATATATTTATCTTTCATTTACGTAATATTATCATATTTTTTGCAGTTTTTGAAGTGAATTTCGGAACGATGCTAGTAACAAACCAAATAGTCTGAATTTAAGTAACTCAATATTCGTTATCTTGTGTATCAGTGCTCTGGTCTCCAATCATGCGCAGTGTCTCACATCTGAGACTTAGGAATATTCAATCGTCTCATCCTTTTTCAGGGAAACTGTACACTTAGCAGCAAAAAGAATGGGCTGGCCGACAATTTCTAAGTTCCAGAGACATACATTGCGCATGCTCGTCTCGTCATCGCCGTAGTTCACTAGGTAACACATAATTAAACCATTTAAATTTGCTGTATTTTGTTTAAGAGGCTAAAATATGTAATAAAATCGAATAGCGGGTTCATTCTAGATACATCAGGGCCCTTGGAGAGTGAAATAATAATAAAATTGATAAATACAAAATCGACCAGAGTGAATATGAACAGGAAAACCATGTATTATGCTGAACTGATATAAACAATTGCAGTAGCGTAAGTTGTTACGGCATTGGTATATTGAACAAGTTAGTAGTAGTAGTAGTAGTAGTAGTAGTAGTAGTAGCTAAAGGTTCGAATCTCCACCAATCTTCTTTTTATTTATTACAAATTTGCCATCATATGTGCCTCGCAATTATAATTATGTGGCGATATATCTTAGAATATGCCCAAACTCTAATAAATAATAAACCCCCCTCTCCCTTTCAAGCAATACTGCTATCTGTTAATATAACGTTCTGTCTCGTCATTACGCTTCAAGATGGCACAGAAACAATAACTCATTGCCCTGGTTCGCATAGGTTATTCTGCGTATGCTACTCTCCGACAGGACTTCGACTGGAGAAATGTCATTTTCTCCGACCAGGTAATTGTCTCCAGTAACATTCTGTGTATCCTACTCTCGGACACGACTTTGATTGGAGAAATGTCATTTTCTCCAACGAGGTAATTGTCTCTAATATCAATGATAGTACTGCCCTAGTTTATTGTATGAATGACCACCGATACACTTCGCGTGAGGGTCGCGTGTTGGGGGTTGATGTCATACGATGGGGCAGGACTTCTGGAACGCATCCACAGTCTGTTTACAGCAGAAGTCTACCAACACATTTTGGCAAATGTAATGATCCCTTCCACCCGAAAACGATATCCAGAAGGAACACTTTTCTTCCAGCAGGATTATCATCCGATACACACCGCCAACCAGATTCAAAGATGGTTTACATGGAGGCGTGATGTCGACCCAGTCGACTGGCCTCCAAATTCACCAGATATGAATCCGTTTCAAAATTTGTGTGCTGCAGTCAAAAGGATCCTACACTCTAATTGGGCAGAACAACCACCCGTTCGGACACATGAGGAATTGTGGGACAGAGTTCTAGATGCAAGGGAGAAGATGGCCAAGAATTTAGACCTGTTCCATAATCTTGTGGACTCCATGCCGCGCAGAATGAGGGCAGATGTTGACGCAGGTGGTTTGTGGACGAGATGCTAGTCCCCACCACAGCCTTGTTTTGTTAATATATTAACAAATTGTTTGTTTTTGTTAATTTAATTATTTGTGTTCGATATGCGTCCCTTTTTTAGGATGTGAAACAAGTATTTTTGTTTATACAGACCACGTCTAACCTATTAACAGCCCACAGGTGATGGGCAATAATATTTTTACAAGGCAGGCATAACGAAGTTTGTTAACAAATGCCATTTCACATTTAAACTAATAAATTAAGTAAAAGTTAAAATAAAAAAAAAAATAATAATTTTACCATACCAGGAGGCGAACTCACAACCTCTGGCACAGATGTCAGACTTCTTACCACTGGGCCACACACTGCTCGTAAGGTTTATTACATTATAGACAGACGACTTTCAATGAAGAGACACCACAGCAATGCCTTGCACTGGGTTATGTTTACACAAGTGAACCAATCAATAGAACTTAGTATTTCTATCAACCAAGAGTCGGCCCATTCTTTTTGCTGCTAAGTGTACGTTTAGTTCGCTGCCTAATGTACACACCCATACGGATAATTAGCAAAGTGGAAAGAAAAACCGAACATACTGCCCACACTCATTTTCTTCATAACAAATTCCAGAATCTAACAAAGTGCAAACAAAACCTAGCAAAACTGCTCGCACTCATATAACTAATTCCATAATCTAGCAAAGTGCAAACAAAACTTAGCAAAAATGTCCACACTCCTTTTCTTCATAATAAATTAGCTAAGTGCAAAGAAAACCTAGCAAAACTGCCTGCACTCATTTTCTTCATAATAAATTACCTAGCTAAGTGCAAAGAAAACCTAGCAAAACTGCCCACACTCATTTTCTTCATAATAAATTACCTAAGTGGAAAGAAAACCTAGCAAAACTGCCCGCACTCATTTTCTTCATAATAAATTAGCTAAGTGCAAACAAAACCTAGCAAAACTGCCCGCACTCATTTTCTTCATAATAAATTAGCTAACTGCAAAGAAAACCTAGCAAAACTGCCCACACTCATATAACTAATTCCATAATCTAGCAAAGTGCAAACAAAACTTAGCAAAAATGTCCGCACTCATTTTCTTCATAACAAATTAGCTAAGTGCAAAGAAAACCTAGCAAAACTGCCCACACTCACTTTCTTCATAATAAATTAGCTAAGTGCAAAGAAAACCTAGCAAAACTGCCAGCACTCATTTTCTTCATAATAAATTTCCTAGCTAAGTGTAAAGAAAACCTGGCAAATCTGCCCGCACTCATTTTCTTCATAATAAATTAGCTTAGTGCAAAGAAAACCTAGCAAAACTGCTCACACTCATTTTCTTCATAATAAATTACCTAGCTAAGTGCAAAGAAAACCTAGCAAAACTGCCCACACTCATTTTCTTCATAATAAATTACCTAACTAAGTGCAAAGACAACCTAGCAAAACTGCCCGCACTCATTTTCTTCATAATAAATTAGCTTAGTGTAAAGAAAGCCTAGCATAACTGCCCGCACTCATTTTCTTCATTATAAGTTAGCTAAGTGCAAAAACCTAGCAAAACCACTCACACTCATTTTCTTCATAATAAATTAGCTAAGTGCAAAGAAAACCTAGCAAAACTGCCCGCACTCATTTCCTTCATAATAAATTAGCTAAGTGCAAAGAAAATCTAGCAAAACTGCCCTCACTCACTTTCTTACAACAAATTCCATTATCTAGCAAAGTGGAAATAAAATCGAGCAAAACTGCAAACACTAATTTTCTTTATAACAAATTTTAAGTATATTTACCTAAACATATTCATTTATATACATCTATTTCATTCCAATAGTTTATAATCCTACCTTAAGCAGAGAACCTTCCTGTCCAAGTCCTTCAAATCTTCATACCAGTCTTCCTCATTGGTCTCGGGAAAAGCAGAAGCAATCATCCTTCACAGGTCCATGTACAATCTGTAAACAAATTCCAACATAATAGGCTATCATCTCAATCTTAACTGCAATATACATTCTCTATTTTATAATTCTTTCTCATACTAACCCGACACTACTCACTATAAGAATTTTGCCAAGTAACTTATCAAATTCAAATTACAATCACACCAAAATCAAAATGATCCCAACACTGACCCCTTCTCTAAGGCCCGTTACACAGTCATCCATATGCTACGCGATACAGACTACAGATCCGTAGCAAAATACCTTACATATATGGGAGCTTACACAGTTCTGCGTACTGTACGCATCTGTAGGATCCATACGGACATCCCGCTACGCACTACGGACTACGAAGAAGAGATGAATACCTTGGACAAGTGCAGGCTTACACAGTCATGAGATGAATACCTTGGACAAGTGCGGGCTTACACAGTCATGCGTACTACGCATAGCGTAGCAGCATAATAAGCAGTAAAATTCATGTTTGAAAGCATTATGATTTTGGATACGCAGCTGTTATCAGTCAGTTAGATAGAAGACAATGTTTCTCGGATCCTTTTTGTGAATAATACAAAAATAGAGGCATCAGAAGTTGTGGCGTGATATGTGTGACATTATATTGAAAAATTTTGAAGAAATGGACAATAACACACAATGAAATGCAGGTGAGTGACGAAGATGAGAGAAGACATGGCAGAAGTTCCAGAAAAAAAAATCTTCCATTGAGGATAATTTAGTTAGCTGTTAGGACATTTTTCAGAAGTAGAAACTACATTATTGTATGGAAACACAGTCTTTCGAATACAAAACATGAACCATCCCCTCTTATTCCGTCCTTCCCATTCACATCACTTACTCAGTCTGTTCATTTGCCATTTTTCGGTGGGCTAATATTCAGAAAAATCGTACATCAGAATACACAAATATCAGTTCACATTGTCACACTGGAAACATTTCTCAACCAGAACAACAGTCTTCCTTGATGTCTATTCTCCGATCTCCATCAACCTCCAAAGATACTCTTTCACTCACAGGAATTTACCTATTATGGGCAACACACTGCTATATATAATATATATAAAACCTCTTATCTATAAAACAAGTTAAGAAATATTTAATTAAGAGTACCTAGTCAATATAAATATTTCCTCAGTGTATTTAAAACAGATTTAATCTAAATCAGTGATTCTCAACCAGGAAGGGGGCTGCAGCCCTGAGGGTGACCGACCAACTGGTAGTGGGGTGCAATGAAAAAAATAATTGTGGTAATAATAATAATAATAATAATAATAATAATAATATAACAATTTTAAAAGTTGTTCTTTGAAAATTTTATTATCTGACAATTTTACATTAAATTAAAACAAGCTAATTAAGTTTTTTCTTTTTGAATTGATACCAAATTTCATATTACTCCTTTGTATGTTCTACATTTTACTCCACACCTCAGGCCAGGGAGCCGCACTAAAACAATGTGAGGAAAAAAAAGAAGCCTCAAAATCAAAAAGGTTGAGTAACATTACAGTAGTCCACCACTGTGGAGTAATGGTCAGCATGTCTGGCTATGAAACGAGCAGGCCAAAGTTCAAATTCTGGTTGGGACAAGTTATCTGGTTGGGGTTTTCCCCCAACTAATTGAAGTAGAATTGCTAGGTAACTTTCAGCATTGGACCTCGGACTCATTTCGCCATTATTAATTCAGATATCATCATCATCATCATCATCATCATCATCCATACACGATGCAGCGTGCTGTACTTGTACAAGAGCGCGGCAGTTCGGCTACCCAATCATTTACAAGAATAGGATGGTGAGCACAATAAGCTTCAGGCTGCAGTGTAAGCCTTCGGGTCCCTCCCCCGTACAAGAGAAAGGAAAAACATTACAGTACATTCTACACCTTAGACTTAGAGCCCAGAACTAAAATAAAGTGAGGAAATGAGAAAGGATGAGAAACTCTGATCTATACAGATTATAACAAATATAATTGATGGTTTTGTAATTTTTTATAATGAACAAGAAATAACAAAATGTCGATTATAAATAATTTATTCATCTGAGTAATTTTTATCACCTTATGTTAACAGCAAACCGCTCGGTATGACATAATTATGTAGATCCAGTTCAAGCTGCATTTATTGTAATTTTTCCAATTGTTCATCAAATGACTGAATAAACATGCGCAATTAGTTAAAGGAACTTTCTTTCGGTCTCGCGCAAGTCACTATGTAGATTTATAAAAGCTTCCTTCAGGATTTTTAGAATTAGTAGCGGGTAAACACAATATTGTCTATTATGCACTCTTTTTAATACAAATAATGTGCAGCCAAAAGCTTTCCTTGAAACACGCTCATTTTGAAACAAACAAGCTGACTGATATGATTAATCTGCTACGGATTTGCTACGCGTGACTGTGAAAGCAAACTGCCTACGGATCTGTAGTGCATACTGCATAGCATACAGATGACTGTGTAATGGGCCTTAACTGCTCTCCACCAGAAAATCCTTCTCAAACTGCTGCTAAATCATGAACACATCTAGGATTTTTGATAAAAAAACTTTTCTGTTCCTAATGAAATACATTAAACAAATTAGTACTTGCACGATTTATGTAATTCTATGGCCAAATTTGGTAAACTTATACTTATCCAAATTTATGTTACAATCTATTTTTACCTATTTCATGTATTTTGAACAAAAACGCAGTTTCACTTCATACCAAATAATTCAATTTTTTTTTTTAAAAAGACTAATTATTCAAATTCAACAGTGCTCAAAGTTTGCTTTGCACTTCAATCCCCAAGCAACAGTAAACGAACACGCCCCATAAGTGCAGTGCAGGACATTATCTTTTGACCAGGATAAGAGAAGCTATAGGTGATTCACACATTTGCATCTCTGTTGATGACACAACTGACAGACTTGGTCGGTACATACCTAATTTCATTGTCAGAAAATTCAATCCTGACGCGCCATCTACACCTTACTTAATCTGCAGCAGAGAATTTATAAAATCCAACCAGGAGACAGTTGCCCAGTTTGTTAATAATGGTCTCAAAGTACTTTTCCCCAAAATGGAAAAAAATTAAATTATGGCTTATTTAACAACGCTCGCAACTACCAAGATTAGGTTCATTCCAACAACTGTCAGGAACCGTCCATAACTATCGTGAGCATGCGCAGTACAGAAAAAGCGTTCCAACACAATCCGAACCAGAAACATGTACTGCAGTTGGGCGTTCCAACAAACTTTTGACACGTGTTCGGAACGGTCAGAAGTAGTCAGTGGATTGAGGCATGTACGGAAGAGTACGTAAGACACACATGCACATAAGCTCACCAATGTCTCTTGGATTCTGAAGAAAGACATGATCGACTGTTCACATCAATGAGGTTAAGATGAAAAGTGACAGTGCAGACAAATAATAAAACTAGAGATTTAATTTAAACTTTCGCCAAAAAGAAAGGGAATGGAAATTATTTGGGTATTGAAATAGTTTATTACAATTTCAACATTCAGCTTTGATTAAAAATATAATAAATAACGTATATAAATTAATAATTAAAAAAAAATAACTATTTTTAGATGAGAATCCCCCGGTACACGACATTGAATTATCGGAATTCTTGCCTTCCATATTTTTTGTCATCTTTTCATAGAGAATGATCGAAATTCTATTTTCTGCAATTAGAATTAGCTGCGAAACGATAATAATTAAGCATCTAGTTCTTAGCAAAGATGATCACAGTTATAGCATCTCTGGATTTAGTACATAACGATCCACAAAAGCATTCCAACAGCATCCAGTCCAGTTTCAATCCCATAACAGATGCTCAACTAGCACATGTGCATTAGATGGTACAGGAACCGTATGTGAACTGGTCGATCTGGTTGGCGAGGTGGTATAGCGCTGGCCTTCTATGCCCAAGGTTGCGGGTTCGATCCCGGGCCAGGTCGATAGCATTTAAGTGTGCTTAAATGCGACAGGCTCATGTCAGTATATTTACTGGCATGTAAAAGAACTCCTGCGGGACAAAATTCCGGCACATCTGGCGACGCTGATATAACCTCTGCAGTTGCAAGCGTCGTTAAATAAAACATAATATTTTTTTTAATACATGAACTGATCCATGGACCGCTTATTGGAACAAACCTATTATATTAGTGTCACTGGTGTACTGGAATTTTGTCCCACGGGAGTTCTTTTACATGCCAGTAAATCTACTAACATGAACTCATAGCATTTAAGCACACTTAAAAACAACATGGATGAGAATAAAGTACTTGTAGTACACACTGATATGGGCTCCTACATGCTTGCTGCTATAAATTTGCTAAGAGTATTTTATCCGGCATTGCTCCATGTCACTTGTCTTGTCCATGCCCTAAATCGTGTAGCTGAGAAGATACGACCCTCAGTTTCCTACAGTGAATCTAAGCTGCTTTCCAAAAAAAAAAATTTCAAGGCACCTTAAAGGATTCAGTTATTTCGTGGCAAACTTCCAGATGTAGCACTACCACCAGAACCCATCCTTACCCACTGGGAACTGGGCTTCTAGCCACAGAATATCAACTTTTGAAGAAAATTGAAGACAGTTAAAATCCTAGACGAGGATACTGCATGTAGGCTATTACTTCAGCAAAAGCAGTAGGATGTATTCAAGGATTTATCAATTCACCATGACACCAGCGAATAGGGATTATAAAGAATGGACAATGAGCGAATTTTCCTATGTTTTGTTTCTCTGTGTGCCAGCGTATAGTTCCACTTTCAAGCGCTAGAGGTTAGTGTAATCGAGCATACGCTAAGATAATAATTGAGAATAGAGTTGAGACACAGGATCCAAACATTGCCTACCTTATTGCATAATCCAGTAGGCCTAACACTTTGCTTCAAATAAATTCAAGTTAACAGTTCTCCCTTATTTCTCAGTGACAAACTAGTTGTAATAATAATATTTTATATTTCAGATATCATAAATTATATTATAAAATAACATAATACATTATAAAATTAAGTATCGAATTCGTTTAATATTTGTATATAATATAATATAATATAATATAGGTATATGGTTTTACTTCTCGTAAGAGTTTTGTTTTTCCATTTTCAGCGCTATCAAATCATTACATATTTTTATTGTTGTTGGGGTCAACGTCTCAACTCTCATTATAAAGGAACTCTAGAGTCTAGACATTACAGTTAATGAAGGATTTATTATTTTATGGATCCAATTTATTTTATTTGAGTACATAATGTATCTAGATGTATTAATTATATGTCTTATATTTCCACTGTGTCGACTGCTAGCTGGTGTGATGTCAGCGCCAACTCTAGGGAGAAAGCAGAATCTCACACTTTAGCTGGCTTGAAGGTCATTGAAATCAGTCCGGCTACATCAAAGGTACCGACGCAAAGTGCCCATTCTTTATAATCCCTATTCGCTGATGACACTGCATAGGTACATCAAATCACATTTTAAATTTCTTATTCGCATTATTACTGTCCTTGAATCTTCGGGAGAACCTATCTACAAGCAACTGTCTTTAATTAGAGGTGAAAGAAAAAATAAACTTGGCCCCTGGCCCTGTAAAGCTTTACACATTGCTTAAAAAAAAAAAAAACAGGATTATCAACTCTTTGTACTGTGGCTCCTATATTGCATGGTACATCTGTGGAGCATGTCTCATACCACAATTTAAATATGCTTCGGTGACATCAGTTGATGTGGAACCTCATTTTCTGCTTTCAAGCTAATATTAACAGACAAGAGGAGCAGTTTTTTCTTTGCGAAATCTAGAAAAAGTATTAGGGATAAATTTCAGAACACGGATATCTTCCTTTTCCTCTTACTCCTAAATTCCAACCTTGGGAGAGACGAGCACTGAGTGACTTCCACCAAGTTTGGAGTAGAAAACTATTTTAGGGCACCTACCGTTGCTTACGAGATTATACAAGCTGGCGCATAGCACGATCGAGAGTAGGTCTCTGAGAGTCATGACAATTCCTGCCACTAGGTTCACCTCACTGTGCTAAGAAATGATGAATAGTTCCATTACTAAGCATTGTGTATCGTGAAAATAGTTTGATGAATTGTGCATTAATGATTGAGTACGAAAATTATAAATATGCCAAGCATATTAGTCTTATTTCAGATTTATTGATGACTTGTTAAATATCAGTTATGCAGATTTTCAGCGTCATTTAATGGAATTTACAATTTTGTTTCCCGAAAGTCTGAATTTGTTGAATTAAAAATTTTGCTTCCAAACTACATTGTTCATATTGTTCATTTACTTTGGCAAGTTGATTGTTTTCAGTTCCGTGTTTTTCCTTCAGATTTCGATCCCTCTAATTTGTTATAATTGCTGAAAGTAAACTACCGGTTTCTGCTACTTTCAGACATTATTATTATTATTATTATTATTATTATTATTATTATTATTATCTTCATCAAAATCAAATTAATATAGTTCTTAGCTTGTCTTGCCTTAAGGCAATCACTAGCGTTATTCGAGGAAAGGAGTATGATTTACTATCATTTATAGTGGCGAAATATTCCACGACAATGGTTAATTATTACTGCTGAATATTGACACATATACGATTTGCATTATTTAGGATACAACATACGCAGCAATGCGATTTTAATGTTGAGCATGCCAATTTTAGTGTAACGTACTCCCCTCATCCTCCAAGCCAAATCAAATATTATTACGACATTACAAGTAATAAATAAATAAATAAATAATAATTACTACAATTATTCGTTGTAATAAAGTACAATTATCACGGCATGGTGTACCGAAAATTTTACTTCATGTTTTCATTAAATTGACATGTCATGAGTGACGACAGAAAACAGCTCAGGGGAGCGAGATTCAGACGTTACTAAAAATGAAATGGGGATCGGGGAGAGCAGATGCGCATGTACCTATGGGCGGCAAATTCTAAAAAATATTGTCCCTGACATGCCTGAGATAGCCTATTTGTTTCTTTTTTGGGAAATGGTCAAATTCGAAAACCATTTCTAATCACATATATTGCAGTCTAACTTCCTAATTAATTTAATTCTAACTCCTAATTTAAAAACTGTTTACACACACTAAAATATCATAGCATTTGCTATTACTACCCACTACTGGATTAATCTTGCACAGGATAGGGACCAATGGTGGCAGGCTTATGTGAGGGCGGCAATGAACCTGCAGGTTCCTTAAAAGCCATTTGTAACTAACAGGTTAATCAGCAGGCCTATTAGACATTTATTTCACCGCTACAAGTTGTGCAAGAAAAATCGCACATTTGTACTAGGCCCTAATCATGTATTGTGACTGCTGTTTGCTTTAGTAAAAATCATAACACTTCAACGTCAATATATTTTTAAAAAAGGGACAGGCCTACTTACAAATGATTAAATTATGAAGTCAGGGAAATGGAAGATATTACAATACCTTAATTCATTGGAATAATAATAATAATAATAATAATAATAATAATAATAATAATAATAAATACGTGAAAAGGGTACACTACAGTGTTCATGTAAAATATATTAAGTTTCTTTCATTATTTCCGAAAAAGTACGGTGTATGAATTGAACAACAGAAAGGTGGTAGGTAGGTAGGTAATATATTTTAATACCAAGAATGACAGCCTTTTATTGTAATATAATTGAGACGTAGAACTTTGGAAATTACGTCTATTGTCCATAAAATATTGTACGAAGCATTTAATAAGCAATGGTGAGTCCTTTAAATGTCAATGTCATTTAAATGTTCTGCTATGGATGTTTAGGATGGAACAGCGCTCCGAGTGACGGAATTGGCATTACGAGGACCCGTATTTCAAACCCTGGGCCCAAACCCTATGCGCCGCATTGTATAATCTCGTAAGCTACGGTATCTACAATTTACATTTTAAGCACCTAAAAATCCTACGTCTAATCACGACTTACTTCAAACGAACAATATGGCGCATTATAGACCTATATATCACATAATTAAATTATACTTTAGTCTGTTCCTGCTTACTCTAACACAACCGGCGAAATTACATTCATCAATACAGCCGCAAATATTACATTATAACTCATTGCTCCAGAAACCTCGATACACATTACCTATCGTAGGCCTATGCTACGCATCTTCATTCATACGCCCAACTTCATTCTTCAAATGCATTACACTCAAGACAGTTTAAGTAAATCTAATTATTTCCTAACTCTCACAGTGCTAAAAGTATTCTCACCTGGTTTCGTTAATTTCATAAGGCATACTTATATCCATTTTTTATACAAAAAAACACAACGCAATAAAATTACACACTTCACAAAAGTCAGCCATATTCGTCTTACATCGCCTGTCACTAACCACAATTGCCAACACATGTCAGAAAAAATTACTAAACAGTACTGCAAAAGTCGTCAGATTCCTTATATAAATAAAGAAAGAAACGGTCATTTCCTCGCTTGAGAGTCTGAAAAAAGTTTGTAGATCTAAGCCATATACACTATTTAAGCAATATACAAGAAAAAACAACTTGTTGGCAAAAACATTTTAATCATTACATTCAACGACAAAATAGCTCAATTGGCAGTACTGCTGACCACCACCATCTCGGCTTTTCCGAGACGCCGTCTCGCGAAGAAACCAACTTATTTTCATAAGGCATGCTTATATCCAATTTTTATACAAAAACACAACGCAATAAAATTACACACCTCACAAAAGTAAGAACGAAGAACTTAAATTCTATTTTGATCTACTTTTTCCTCTTTATTCCCCTCTATTTTCTTCTCTACATTCTCCTCTCTCTTTTCTCCTATATTACCCCTCTAGTTTTCCTTCTATTTCTTCCTCTATTCTATTTCCTCCTCTATTTTAATATCTATTTTCCCTTTTCTCCACAAATTCCGCAGTGCTTGGCAAAAGTTTCCACAAAAATTTTTTCATAATTTATTGTCAAATTACCGAACACCTGCTCGCTTGGGAAAAGAGACATAAGTAGGTATTTCTCCCATTATTATACAATAATTCATACAGAAGAAACTCAAAACGACATTAACCAGTGTGAAGACAGTTTTTTGTTCCTTTTAATGTAAAGTTAACATTTTTGACTTCTGCTACTTTTCCCGAGCACTACAGAATTTATCCTGTATATTTCCTATATTATCACCACTATTTTCTCCTCTATTTTTCCTTCAATATTCCCCTCTATTTTCCATTCTTTTATCCCTCTGTTTTCAGTTCCATTTTCTCTTTTATTTTTCCCTCTATTTCCATCTATTTTCTCCTGTAGGTAATTTCAGCTGTATTTTCCCCTCTATTGTTCCTTTATTCCATTTTCCCCCTATTTCCTCCACTATATTCCTCCCTATTTTCCCCACCACATTCTTTTCCATTTTTCCCCTATTATCACCTCCATTTCCTCCTTTGTACCCTCTATTTTATCCTCTATTATCCCTTCTACTTTATCCTATACTTTTCTCTATTAAACTTCTATTTTGTCCTCTATTATGCCCTCAATTTTCTCTCCATTATACCTCTATTTTCCCTCTATCTTTTCACCTACTCTCCCCTCTATTTTCTCCTCTATTATCCCCTCTATTTTCTTCTTTATTACCCTTCTACTCTCTCCTCTATTATCCTCTCTATTTTCTCCTCTATTATCCCCATATTTTCTCATTTATCTCCTCTATTATACCCTCTATGTTCTCCTATATTTTCCCCTCAACTTTTCCGTTTATTATTTCCTCTAATTTCCCTACATTTTTCCTTTATTCTACCTCTATTTCCATCCTTTTCACTTCTCTTTTTCCCTCCACTTCCCTTCTACTTTCTCCTCTATTATTCCTTCTAGAAAGAGATAATAGAGAAGATCATACAGGACAAAATGAACGAAAAACAGAGGGAAAACACGAGAAAATAGAGACAAAATGGAAGGAAATTATAAAAAAAAAAATAGAGGATTAATAGAGGCGAAAATAGAAGGAAACAAGAGGACAAATATATGCAAAAATATACGAATAATAGAGGAGAATACAAGAGAAAAAGGAGACAAAGTAGAAAGAAACGTTAGCAAAAAATAAAGGGAATAATAGAGGAGAATAGAATAATAGAGCGATAATAGAAGGGGTAACAGAGGAGAAAATAGAGGAAATATAGAGAAAAATACATATGAAAATACGAGGGAAATAGACAAGGAAAGCAAAGAGAAAACAGAGGAGAAAATTCAGACGAAAATAGAGGAAAAAACAGACGAATTGGTAGGGAAAATAGAGGGATAATAGATAGAAAATAGAGGGATATTAGAGGGGGGAAATAGAAAGGAAATACAGCGGAAAATAGATTCTAAATGGAAGAGAAAATCGACTGAAAATACAGGGGAAATATAGAGGAGGATATACAGCAAAAATACATAAGAAAATAGACAACACAACAGAGGGCAAATAGGAGAGAAAAAAGAGAGGATAATACAGGATAAAATAGAGGGGATAATACAGAAGAAAAAAGAGGGAATAGACGAGAAATTCGGGGGGGGGGAGGGAGGGACTGAGAGAAAAATAGATTGGGAAATACAAGAGAAATTAGAGGAGAAAATACAGACGAAATTATACGGGACAATAGATGAAAAAGTAGAGTGAAATATAGATAGGAAATAAAGGAAAAAAATGGAGAGAAGATATAGGAAAAAACAGACGAGAAAATAGAAGAGAAAACAGAGGGACAAGAGAGCACAAAAGAGAACCAAATAGCAGGATAATGGGAAGGAAAAGAGAGCAGAATAAAGGAAGAAACTGGAGGGAAAGTGTATGATAAAATACAGGGGAAAATTAAGCCGAAGTATAGAGGAAAAATAGACAAGATAATACAAGCCAAAAAAGATGAGACAATAAAGAAGAAAATAGAGAAAAATAAATGGAATGTAGAGATAATAGAGAGAAAAAACAAAGCATAATTGACGGGAAAATGGAGGAACAAATACAAGGGAAAATAAAATGTATAATAAAGGATATAATGGACGAGGAATATAGAGAAAATAGTCGACTACAAAGCAAAATTATAAGAGAAAATACCGAGTAAAATAGATGAGAAATAGTGAATAAATAGAGGACAAAATATACGGAAAAATAGAAGGAAAATAAGCGACAAAATACAAGATAAAAAGAGCGGCAAATAGACAGCAAAATAAAGGACAAAACAGATGAGAAAATACTCAGAAAATAAAGGAGAAAATACAGGACCAAATAGGGAGGTAAACAGAAGAACAAATAGTCGAGAAAATCATCAGAAAATAAACGACAAAACAAACGAGATAAAAGAATGGAAATTAGAGGAGAATATAGAGTGATAATACAGGAGAAATCAGAAGAAAATATAGTGCGGAAAATAGAGGAGAAAATGAAGGGAAAATAGGGACGTACAAATAAGTAAATTGAGGGAAGATAGCGAAACAATAGACAGAGGTCAAATAGCAAAGAAAATAGTTGCACCATTAGACTAAAACCTAGTCGAGAAAATTGAAGGATATTAGTGCAAAAAATTGAGAGAAAATAGAGGGGAAAACACAAAAAAATGCAGGGGCTTCGAGAGGAGAATACAGAGGAGAAAACAGAAGGCCAATTGTCAAAACTTCGATCAGAAAACAGAGGGGAAAAACAGAGCGAACTCACTGTATCCCCTTTGCTCTCCCTGACCCTCTAAGCTCTTCCTATCCACTCTATGCCCCATCTGACCCTCTCTGATCACCCTGTTCCCTCTGTGCTCACCCTGACTACATTGTCCTCAACATGTAATTGTCTGCTCTCCCATTACCCTCCCTGCTCTCCCTGATTCCTATCTGACAACCCGGTCCCCTCTGTGCTCTTCCTATCCCCTTTGCACTCTCTTCAGCCCCACTGTGATCTCCCTGTCACCTCTGTGCTGCCCCTGTCACATCTGTCCTTTTCCTGAAGCCCTCTGTCTTCTTCTTATTCTCTTTGTGATCTCTTAATCCCCTCTGTGCTATCCCAGCCCCCTCTGTGCTCCTCCTGTCCACTTTGTGCTCCCTTCATTCCCTTTGTGCTCCTCCTGTCCACTCTTTGCTCTTCTTGACCCCTCTACCCTGTTTATATCCTCTCTGAGCTCTTCCTGTTCCCTCTGTGCTATCCCTATCCCCTATGTGCACTCTCTGACCCCCCTCTGATCTTCCTATCCTCTTTATGCTCTCTTTATCCTCTCTGTTCTCTCCCAGATCCCTATGTTCTCTCCCTGTCCCCTCTGTTCTCTCCCTGACCCCTCTGTTCTCTCCATGTCCCCCCTGTTCTCTCCCTTTCCCCTCTGTACTTTCCCTGTCCCCTCTGTCCTCTCCCTGTTCCTCACTGTTCTCCCCTAGCCCCACTGTTCCCTCCCCTTCCCCTCTGTACTTCCCCTGTCCCCTCTGTCCTCTCCCAGTCCCTCTCTGTTTTCTCCCTGTCCCCTCTGTTCACTCCCTGAACCCTCTGTTCTCTACCTGTCCCTCTCTGTTCCCTCTCTGTCACTTTCTGTTCTCTCCATGTCCCCTCCGTTCTCTCCATGTCCCTCTCTGTTCTCTCCCTGTCCCTCTGTGTTCTTTCCCTGTCCCCTCTGTACTTTCTCTGTCCCTTCTATGAACTCCCTGTCCCCTGTGTAATTTCCCTGAACCCTCCGTCCTCTCCCTGTCCCCCTGTGTTCTCTCCCTGACCCCTCTGTTCTCTCCCTGCCCGTCTGTTCTATCCCATTCCCCTTTGTAACATCCCTGTCCCTACTATGCTCTCCCTGACCCCTCCTTCCTCTCCCTGCCCCTCTGTTCTCACCCTGTACCTCTCTGTTCTCTCCCTAACCCCTCTGTTCTCTCCCTGTCCCTCTCTGTTTTCTCCCTGTCCCCTCTGTTCTCTCCCTGTCCCTCTCTCTTCTCTCCATGTCCACTCTGATTTCTCCCTGTCCCCTATGTACATTCCCTGCCCCTTCTATGCTCTTCCTGCACCCTCTGTACATTCCCTGTACCATCTATGCTCTCCCTGTCCAGTCTGTTCTCTCCCTGTCTCCTCGGTACTTTTCATGTACTTTCTATGTTCTCCCTGCCCCTCTGTTCTCTCCCTGACCGTTCCGGCCTCTCCCAGTCCCTCTCTGTTCTCTCCCTGTCCCATCTATGCTCTCCCTGTCCACTCTGTTCTCTCCCTCACCCCTATGTTCTCCCCCTGTCCCCTCTGTTCTCTCCCTGTCCGTCTCTGTTCTCTCCATGTCCCCTCTGTTCTCTCCCTGTCCCCCCCTCTTCTCTCCCTTTCCCCTCTGTACTTTCCCTGACCCCTTGCCCACTCCCATTCCCACTCAGTTCTCTCCCTAGCCCCTCTGTTCTCTCCCTTTCCCCTCTGTACTTTCCCTGGCCCCTCTGTCCTCTCCCCCTCCCTCACTGTTCTCTCCCTGTCCCTCTCTGTTCTCTCCCTGTCCCCTCTGTTCCCTCCCTGTCCCCTCTGTTCTCACCCTGATACCATCTGTTCTCTCCGTGTCCCCTCTGTTCTCTACCAGCCCCTCTCTGTTCTCTCTCTGTCCCTTTCTGTTCTCTCCATGTCCCCTCTGTTCTCGCCCTGTCCCCCTCTGTCCTCTCTCTGTCACTCTGTGTTCTCTCCCTATCCCCTCTATACTTTCTGTCCCTTCTATGAACTCCCTGTCCCTTATGTACTTTCCCTGTCCCTTCTGTGCTCTTCCTGTCCCCTCTGTACTTTCTCTGTCCCAACTATGCACTCCCTGTCCACTCTGTTCTCTCCCTGTCTCCACCGTACTTTTCCTGTTTTTCTATGCTCTCCCTGACCCCTCTGTTCTCTCCCTGACCAATCCGTCCTCTCCCTGTCCCATCTATGCTCTCCCTGTCCACTCTGTTCTCTCCCTGACCCCTATGTTCTATCCCTGTCTCCGCTATACTTTTCCTCTCCTATCTATGCTCTCCCTATCCCCTCTGCTCTCTCCCTTTCCCTTCTGTACTTTCCCTGTCCCTTCAATGCTCTCCCTTTCCATTCTGTTCTCTCCCTGTCCCCTCAGATCTCTCCCTGTCACCGCTGTAATTTTATTGTCCTTTCTATGCTCTCCCTGTCCCCTCTGTCCTCTCCCTGCCCCTCTGTTCTCTCACTGACCCCTCTGTTCTCTCCCTGTCCCCTCTGTTCTCTCCCTTTCCCGTCTGTACTTTCCCTGTCCTCTCTGTTCTCTCCCTGGCCCCTCTGTACTATCCCTGTCCCATCTGTCATCTCCCTGTCCCTCTGTTCTCTCCCTATCCTCTCTGTCCTCTCCCTGTACCTCTCTGTTTTCTCCCTGACCCCTCAGTTCTCCCCCTGACCCCTCTGTATTCTCTCTGTCCATCGCTGTTCTATCCCTGACCCCTCTCTTCTCTCCCTGTCCCTCTCTGTTCTCTCCCTATCTCCTCTGTTCTCTCCCTGTCCCACTCTGTTTTCTCAATGACCCCTCAGTTCTCTCCCTGTCCCCTCTGTAATTTCCCTGTCGCAATCTATGCTCTCCCTGTCCCTCTCTGTTCACTCCCTGTCTCCTCTGTTCTCTCCCTGTCACATCTGCACTTTTCCTGTCCTTTCTATGCTCTCCCTGTCCCCTCTGTCCTCACCCTGTCCCTCTGTTCTCTCCCTGTCCCCACTGTTCTCTCCCTGTCCCCTCTGTACTCTCCCTGTCCATCCCTGTTCTCTTTGTTCTCTCCCTGTCCCTCTCTGTTCTCTCCTTATCCCCTCTGTCCTCTCCCTGTCCCCCTCAGTTTTATCCCTGACCCCTATGTTCTCTCCCTGTCCTCTCTGTTTTCTCCCTATCCCCTTTGTCCTCTCCCTGTCCCTCTCCGTTTTCTCCCTGCCCCTCTGTTCTCTCCCTGTCCCTCTCTGTTCTATCCCTATCCCCTATGTCCTCTCCCTGTCCCTCTCTGTTCTCTCCCTATCCCATCTGTCCTCTCCCTGTCCCTCTCTGTTTTCTCCGTCCCCTCTGTTCTCTCCCTGTCCCTTCTATGCTCTCCCTTTCCATTCTTTTCTCTCCCTGTCCCCTAAGTTCTCTCCCTGTCTCCGCTGTAATTTTCTTGTCCTTTGTATGCTCTCCCTGGCCCCTCTGTCCTCACCCAATCCCTCTGTTCTCACCCTGTCCCTTCTGTTCTCTCTCTGTCCCCTCTGTACTTTCGCTGTCACTTCTATGCTCTCCCTGTCTCCCCTATACTTTCCCTGTCACCTCTGTACATTCCCTGATCCCTCTGTTCTTTCCCTGTCTTCTTTGTTCTCTCCCTGTCCCCTCTCTTCTCTCCCTGTCCCTCTCTGTTCTCTCCCTGTCAACTCTATTCTCTCCGTGTCCCTTCTGTACTTTTCCTGTCACTTCAATGCTCTCCCTGTCCCCTCTGTGCTTTCCCTGTCCCCTCTGTACTTTCCCTGTCCCCTCTGTACGCTCCCTGATCCCTCTGTTCTCTCCCTGTCCTCTCTGGTCTCTCCCTGTACTCCCTGTTCTTTCCCTGTCCCCTCTGTACATTCCCTGTCCCCTCTATTCTCTCCATGTCCCTTCTGTACTTTCCCTGTCACTTCTATGCTCTCCCTGTCCAATCTGTGCTTTCCCTGTCCCCTCTGTACTTTCCCTGTCCACTCTGTACTCTCCCTGTCCCCTCTGTTCTCTCCCTGTCCTCTCTCGCCTATCCCTGTACTCTCTGTACTTTCCCTGTCCCCTCTGTACTTTCCCTGTCCCCTCTGTTCTCTCCCTGTCCCTTCTATGCTCTCCCTTTCCATTCGGTTCTCTCCCTGTCCCCT
Organism: Periplaneta americana; assembly: GCF_040183065.1. Classification (NCBI taxonomy): domain Eukaryota; kingdom Metazoa; phylum Arthropoda; class Insecta; order Blattodea; family Blattidae; genus Periplaneta; species Periplaneta americana. The sequence goes on from NC_091131.1 coordinate 28,813,196, forward strand.
AAGTTCTCTCCCTGTCTCCGCTGTACCTTTCTTGTCCTTTCTATGCTCTCCCTGGCCCCTCTGTCCTCACCCTGTCCCTCTGTTCTCACCCTGTCCTCTCTGTTTTCTCTTTGTCCCCTCTGTACTTTCCCTGTCACTTCTATGCTCTCCGTGTTTCCCCTGTACTTTCCCTGTACTCTCTGTACTTTCCCTGTCCCCTCTGTTCTCTCCCTGTCCTCTTTGTTCTCTCCCTGTCCCCTCTGTTCTCTCCCTGTCCTCTCTGTTCTCTCCCTGCCCCTCCCTGTCCCTCTCTGTTCTCTCCCTGTCCCCTCTATTCTCCCCCTGTCCCTTCTGTACTTTCCCTGTCACTTCTATGCTCTCCCTGTCCCCACTGTGCTTTCCCTGTCCACTCTGTACTTTCCCTGTCCCCTCTGTACTCTCCCTGTCCCCTCTGTTCTCTCCCTGTACTCTCTGGTCTCTCCCTGTACTCTCTGTACTTTCCCTGTCCCCTCTGTTCGCTCCCTGTCCTCACTGGTCTCTCCCTGTCCCCTCTGTACTATCCCTGTCCCCTCTGTACTTTCCCTGTCAACTCTGTACATTCCCTGTCCTCTCTGTTCTCTCCCTGTCCTCTCTGGTCTCTGCCTGACCCCACTGTACTCTCCTTGTCCATCCCTGTTCTCTCCCTGTCCACTCTGTTCCCTCCCTCTCCCTCTATGTTCTCTCCCTGTCCCACTATGTTCTCTCCCTGTCCCCTCTGCTCCCTCCCTGTCCCCTCTCTGTTCTCTCCCTGTCCCCGCTGTTCTCTCCCTAACCCCTCTGTTCTCTACCTGTCCCTCTCTGTTCTCTATCTGTCCCTTTCTGTTCTCTCCATGTCCACTCAGTTCTCGCCCTGTTCCCCTCAGTCCTATCCCTGTCCCTCTGTGTTCTCTCCATGTCCCCTCTCTACTTTCTCTGTCTCTTCTGTGAACTCCCTGTCACCTGTGTATATTCCCTGACACCTCCGTCCTCTCCCTGTCACTCTGTGTTCTCTCCCTGTCCCCTTTGTTCTCTCCCTGTCCCCCCTGTTCTATTCCTTTCCACTTTGTACTATCCCTGTCCCCTCTGTCCTCTCCCTGTCCCCTCTGTTCTCTCCCTGACCCTCTCTGCTCTCTCCCTGTCCCCTCTGTCCTCTCCCTCTCCCTCTGTGTTCTCTCCCTGCCCCGTCTGTACTTTCTCTGTCCCTTCTATGAACTCCCTGTCCCCTGTGTATATTCCCTGAAACATCCGTCCTCTCCCTCTCCCTCTGTGTTCTCTCCCTGTCCCCTCTGTTGCCTCCCTGACCCCTCTGTTCTATCCCTTTAACCTATGTACTATCCATGTCTCTTCTATGCTCTCCCTGTCCCCTCTGTCCTCTCCCTGACCCCTCTGTTCTCTCCCTGTCCCTCTCTCTTCTCTCCCTGACCCCTCTCTTCTCTCCCTGTTCCTCCCTGTATTTTCCCTGTCCCCTCTGTCCTCTCCCTGTCCCTCTCTCTTCTCTCCATGTCCACTCTGTTTTCTTCCTGTCCCCTATGTACTTTCCCTGTCCCTTCTATGCTCTTCCTGTCCCCTCTGTACTTTCTCTGTGCCATCTATGCTCTTCCTGTCCACTCTGTTCTCTCCCTGTCTCCTCTGTACTTTTCTTGTCCTTTCTGTGCTCTCCCTGACCCATCTGTTCTCTCCTTGACCCCTCCGTCCTGTCCCTGTCCCACTCTGTTCTCTCCCTGTCCCATTTATACTCTCCCAGTTCACTCTGTTCTCTCCCTGTCTCCGCTATACTTTTCCTGTCCTTTCTATATTCTCCCTGTCCCCTCTCATCTCTCCCTTTCCCTTCTGAACTTTCCCTGTCCCTTCAATGCTCTCCCTTTCCATTGTGTTCTCTTCCTGTCCCCTAAGATCTCTCCCTGTCTCCGCTGTAATTTTCTTGTCCTTTCTATGCTCTCCCTGTCCCCTCTGACCTCTCCCTGCCCCTCTGTTCTCTCCCTGTCCCCTCTGTTCCCTCCCTGTCCCTCTGTTCTCACCCTTTCCCATCTGTACTTTCCCTGTCTTCTCTGTTCTCTCGCTGGAACCTCTGTATTATCCCTGTCCCATCTGTTCTCTCCCTGTCCCTCTCTGTTCTCTACCTATCCCCTCTGTCCTCTCCCTGTCCCTCTCTGTTTTCTCCGTCCCCTCTGTTCTCGCCTTGTCCCTCTCTGTTCTCTCCCTATACCCTCTGTCCTCTCCCTGTCCCTCTCTGTTCTATCCCTGTCCTATTTGTTCTCTCCCTGTCCCTCGCTGTTGTCCCCCTATTCCCTCTATCCTCCACTGTCCCTCACTGTTTTCTCCCTGTCCCCTCTGGCCTCTCCCTGTCCCTCTCTGTTTTCTCCCTGTCCCCTCTGTTCTTTCCCTGTCCCCTCTCTACTTTCCCTATTCCCTGTGTTCTCTCCCTGTCCCCGCTGTACTCTCCCAGTCCATCCCTGTTCTCTCCCTGTTCCCTCTGTTCACTCCCTGTCCTCTCTGGTCTCTCCCTGTCCCCTCTGGACTCTCCCAGCCCACCCCAGTTCTCTCCCTGTCCCTCTCTGTTCTCTAACTGTCCCCTCCCTGTCCCTTTCTGTTCTCTCCCTGTCCCCTCTGTACTTTCTCTGTCACTTCTATGCTCCCCCTGTGTCCCCTGTACTTTCCCTGTCCCCTCTGTACTTTCCCTGTCCCCTCCGTTCTCTCCCTGTCCTCTCTGGTCTCTCTCTGTCCACTCCCTGTCCTCTCTTTTCTCTCCCTGTCCCCTCCCTGTCCCTCTCTGTTCTCTCCCTGTCTCTTCTGTCCTTTCTCTGTCACTTCTATGCTCTCCCTGTCCCTTCTGTACTTTCCCTGTCCCCTCTGTACTTTCCCTGTCCCCTCAGTACTTTCCCTGTCTCCTCTGTTCCCTCCCTGTCCCTCTCTGTTCTCTCCCTCTTCCACTCTGTTCTCTCCCCGTCCCCCCTGTTCTCTCCCTGTCCCTCTCTCTTCTCTCCCTGACCCCCCTGTACCTTCCCTGACCCCTCTGTACTTTCCCTGTCCCTTCTGTTCTCTCAATGTACTCTCTGGTCTCTCCCTGACCCCTCTGTACTTATCCTGTCCCCTCTGTTCTCTCTCTGTCTTCTCTGGTCTCTCCCTGTCACCTCTGTACTTTCCCTGTCCCCTCTGCACTTTCACTGTCCCCTCTGTTCTCACCCTGTCCTCTCTGGTCTCTCCCTGTCCCCTCTGTACTCTCCCTGTCTATCCCCGTTCTCTCCCTGTCCTCTCTGTTCTCTCTCTGTCCCCTCTGTTCTCACCCTGTCCACTCTGTCCTCTCCCTGTCCCCTCTGTTCTCTCCCTGTCCCTCTCTCTTCTCTTGCTGACAACTCTGTTCTCTCCCTGTTCCCTCTCTGTTTTTTCCCTGTCCCCTCTTTCCTCTCCCTGTCCCTCTCTCTTCTCTCCATGTCCACTCTGTTTTCTTCCTGTCCCCTATGTACTTTCCCTATCCCTTCTATGCTCTTCCTGTCCCCTCTGTACGTTCTCTGTCGCATCTATGCTCTCCCTGTCCACTATGTTCTCTCCCTATCTCCTCTGTACTTTTCCTGTACTTTCTATGCTCTCCCTGACCCCCCTGTTCTCTTCCTGGCCCCTCCGTCCTCTCCCTGTCCCTCTCTGTTCTCTCCCGGTCCACTCTGTTCTCTCCCTGACCCCTAAGTTCTCTCCCTGTCTCCTCTATACTTTTCCTGTCCTTTCTATGCTCTCCCTGTCACCTCTGTTTTCACCCTTTCCCTTGTGTACTTTCCCTGACCCTTCAATGCTCTCCCTTTCCATTCCGTTTTCTCCCTGTCCCCTAAGATCTCTTCCTGTATCCGCTGTACTTTTCTTGTCCTTTCAATTCTGTCCCTGTCCCCTCTGTTCTCTCCCTTTACCGTCTGTACTTTCCCTGTCCTCTCTGTTCTTTTCTGGCCCCTCTGTACTATCCCTGTCCCATCTGTTCTCTCCCTGTCCCTCTCTGTTCTCTCCCTATCCCCTCTGTCCCCTCCCTGTCCCTCTCTGTTTTCCCCTTGACATCTCAGTTTTCTCCCTGTCCCTCTCTGTTCCCTCCCTATCCCCTCTGTCCTCTCCCTGTCCCTCACTGTTTTCTCCCTTCCCCCTCTGTTCTTTCCCTACCACCTATGTACTTTCCCTGTCCCCTCTGTTCTCTCCCTGTCCCCTCTGTACTCTCCCTGTCGATCCCTGTTCTCTCCCTGTCTCCTCTGTTCACTCCCTGACCGCTCTGGTCTCTCCCTGTCCCATGTGTACTCTCCCTGTCCATCCCTGTTCTCTCCCTGTCCCCTCTGTTCTCTCCCTGTCCCCTCTGTACTCTCCCTGTCCATGCCTGTTCTCTCCCTGTCCCCTCTGTCCTCTCCCTGTCCTCTCTGGTCTCTCCCTGTCCCCTTTGTACTCTACCTGTCCATCCCTGTTCCCTCCCTCTCCCTCTCTGTTCTCTCCCTGTCCCCTCCCTGTTACTCTCTGTTCTCTCCCTCACCCTTCTGCACTTTCCTTGTCACTTCTATGCTCTCCCTGTCTCCCTGTACTTTCCCTGTCCCCTCTGTACTTTCCCTGTCCCCCCTGTTTTCTCCCTGTCCCCTCTGTTGTCTCCCTGTCCTCCCTGTCCCCTCCCTGTCCCTCTCTCTTCTCTCCCTGACCCCTCTATTCTCTCCTTGTCCCTTCTGTACTTTCCTGTCACTTCTATGCTCTCCCTGCCCCTCTGTGCTTTCTCTGTCCCCTCTGTACTTTCCCTGTCCCCTCTGTACTCTCCCTGACCCCTCTGTTCTCTCCCTGTCCTCTCTGGTCTCTCCCTGTACTCTCTGTACTTTCCCTGTCCCCCTGTACATTCCCTGTCCCCTCTGTTGTCTCCCTGTCCCCTCTGTAATTTCCCTGTCCCCTCTGTACTTTCCCTGTCCTCTCTGTTCTCTCCCTATCCCTACGTCCTCTCAATGTCCCTTCCTGTTCTCTCCCTGTCCCTCTCTGTTCTCTCCCTATCCCCTCTGTCCTCTCCCTGTCCCTCACTGTTTTCTCCCTTCCCCCTCTGTTCTTTCCCTGCGACCTATGTACTTTCCCTGTCCCCTCTGTTCTCTCCCTGTCCCCTCTGTACTCTCCCTGTCGGTCCCTGTTCTCTCCCTGTCTCCTCTGTTCTCTCCCTGACCGCTCTGGTCTCTCCCTGTCCCATGTGTACTCTCCCTGTCCCTCCCTGTTCTCTCCCTGTCCCTCTCTGTTCTCCCCCTGTCCCCTCCCTCTCCCGCTCTGTTCTCTCCCCGTCCCCTCCCTGTCCCTCTATGTCCTATCCCCCTCTGTACTTTCGCTGTCACTGCTACGCTCTCCCTGTCTCCCCTGTACTTTCCCTGTCCCCTCTGTACTTTCCCTGTCCCCTCTGTTCTTTCCCTGTCCCTCTGTTCTCTCCCTGTCCCTCTCTCTTCTCTCCCTGACCCCTCTGTACCTTCCCTGTCCCCTTTGTACTTTCCCTGTCCCCGCTGTACTTTCCCTGTCCCTTCTGGTCTTTCCTTGTACTCTCTGGTCTCTCCCTGACCCCTCGTTACTTTCCCTGTCCCCTCTGTTCTCTCTCTGTCCTCTCTGGTCTCTCCCTGACCCCTCTGTACTTTCCCTGTCCCCTCTGTACTTTCACTGTCCCCTCTGTTCTCTCCCTGTCCTCTCAGGTCTCTCCCTGCCCCTATGTACTTTCCCTGTCCCCTCTGTACTTTCCCTGTCCCTTCTGTACTTTCCCTGACCCCTCTGTTCTCTCCCTGACCTCTTTGTTCTATCCCTGTCCCCTCTCTGTTCTCACCCTGTCCCTTCTGTACTTTCCCTGTCACTTCTATGCTCTCCCTGTTCCCCTTTTTTCTCCCTGTCTCCTCTGTCCTCTCCCTGGACCCTCTGTACTTTCCTTGTTCCCTCTGGTCTCTCCCTGAACCCTCTGTACTTTCCTTGTTCCCTCTGTTCTCTCCCAGTCCCCTCTGTACTCTCCCTGTCCATCCCTGTTCTCTCCCTGTCAACTCTGATCCCTCCCTGTCCCTCTCTGTTCTCTCCCTGTCCCTCTCTGTTCTCACCCTGTCCCCTCTGCTCTCTCCCTGTCCCCTATCTGTTCTCTCCCTGTCCCCTCTGTTCTCTCCCTGTCCCCTCTGTTTTCTCCCTGTCTCCTCTGTTCTCTACCTGTCACGCTCTGTTCTCTCTCTGTCCCTCTCTGTTCACTCCATGTCCCCTCAGTTCTCGCCCTGTCCCCCTCTGTCCTCTCCTTGTCCCTCTGTGTTCTCTCCCTGTCCCCTCTCTACCTACTCTGTCCCTTCTATGAACTCCCTGTCTCCTGTGTATATTCCCTGAACACTCCGTCCACTCCCAGTCCCCCTGTGTTCTCTCCCTGTCCCTCTCTGTTCTCTCCCTGTCCCTTTTGTCCTCTCCCTGTCCCTCTGCGTTCTCTCCCTGCCGCCTCTGTACTTTCTCTATCCCTTCTATGAACTCCCTGTCACCTGTGTATATTCCCTGACCCCTCCGTCCTCTCCCTGTCCCCTCTGTTCTCTCCCTGTCACCTCTGTTCTATCCCTTTACAAATTGTACTATCCCTGTCCCTTCTATTCTCACCCTGTCCCCTCTGTTCTCTCCCTGTCCCTCTCTCTTCTCTTGCTGACAGCTCTGTTCTCTCCCTGTCCCTCTCTGTTTTTTCCCTGTCCCCTCTGTCTTCTCCCTGTCCCCTCTGTCCTCTCCCTGTCCCTCTCTATTCTCTCCATGTCCACTCTGACTTCTCCCTGTCCCCTATGTACTTTCCCTATCCCTTCTATGCTCTTCCTGTCCCCTCTGTACGTTCTCTGTCCCATCTATGCTATCCCTGTCCACTATGTTCTCTCCCTGTCTCCTCTGTACTTTTCCTGTCCTTTCTATGCTCTCCCTGACCACCCTGTTCTCACCCTGGCCCCTCCGTCCTCTCCCTTTCCCTCTCTGTTCTCTCCCTGTCCCATCTATTCTCTCCCTGTACACTCTGTTCTCTCCCTGACCCCTAAGTTCTCTGCCTGTCTCCGCTATACATTTCCTGTCCTTTCTATGCTCTCCCTGTCACCTCTGTTCTCACCCTTTCCCTTCTGTACCTTCCCTGTCCCTTCAATGCTCTCCCTTTCCATTCTGTTCTCTTCCTGGCCCCTCTGTACTAACCCTGTCCCATCTGTTCTCACCCTGTCCCTCTCTGTCCTCTCCCTATCCCCTCTGTCCCCTCCCTGTCCCTCTCTGTTTTCTCCCTGACTTCTCATTTCTCTCCCTGTCCCCTCTGTACTCTCTATGTCCATCCCTGTTCTCTCCCTGTCCCCTCTGATCTCTCTCTGTCCCTCTCTGTTCTCTCCCTATCCCCTCTGTTCTCCCCTGTCCCACTCTGTTTTCTCAATGACCCCTCAGTTCTCTCCCTGTCCCCTCTGTACTTTCCCTGTCCCTAACAATGCTGTCCCTGTCCCTCTCTGTTCACTCCCAGTCTCCTCTGTTCTCTCCCTGTCACATCTGTACTTTTCCTGTACTTTCTATGCTCTGCCTGTCCCCTCTATCCTCACAATGTCTCCTTGTCCACTCTCTTCTCTCCCTGTCCCCCTGTACTCTCCCTGTCCATCCCTGTTCTCTCCCTGTTCTATCTGTTCTCTCCCTGTCCCTCTCTGTTCTCTCCCTATCCCCTCTGTCCTCTCCCTGTCCCTCTCTGTTTTATCCCTGGCCCCTCCCTTCTCACCCTGTCCCTCTCTGTTCTCTCCCTGTCACCTCTGTTCTCCCCTGTCCCTCTCTGTTCTCTCCTTATCCCCTCTGTCCTCTCCCTGTCCCCCTCTGTTTTCTCCGTCCCCTCTGTTCTCTCCCTGTCCCTCTCTGTTCTCTCCCTATACCCTCTGTCCACTCCCTGTCCCTCTCTGTTCTCTCCCTGTCCCCTCTGTTCACTGCCTGTCCCTCTCTCTTCTCTCCCTAACACCTCTATCCTCTCCCTGTCCCTCTCTGTTTTCTCCCTGTCCCCTCTGTCTCACCCTGTCCCTCTCTGTTCTCTCACAATCCCTTCTGTCCTCTCCCTGTCCCTCTCTGTTCTTTCCTGTGCCCTCTGTTCTCTCCCTGTCCCTCTATGTTCTCTCCCTATCCCCTCAGTCCTCTAACTGTCCCTCTCTGTTTTCACCCTGTCCCCTCTGTTCTTTCCCTGTCCCTCTGTACTCTCCCTGTCCCCTCTGTTCTCTAACTGTCCCCTCTGTACTCTCCCTGTCCATGCCTGATCTCTCCCTGTCCACTCTGTTCTCTTCCTGTCGTCTCTGGTCTCTCCCTGTCCCCATTGTACTCTACCTGTCCATCCCTGTTCTCTCCCTGTCCCTCTCTGTTCTCTCCCTGTTGCCTCCCTGTCCCTCTCTGTTCTCTCCCTGTCCCATCCCTGTTACTCTCTGTTCTCTCCCTCACCCCTCTGTACTTTCCTTGTCACTTCTATGCTCTCCCTGTCTCCCTGTACTTTCCCTGTCCCCTCTGTACTTTCCCTGTCCCCACTGTTCTTTCCCTGTCCTCTATGCTCTCTCCCTGTCCCCTCTGTTGTTTCCCTGTCCTCTCAGTTCTCTCCCTGTCCCCTCCCTGTCCCTCTCTCTTCTCTCCCTGACCCCTCTATTCTCTCCCTGTCCCTTCTGTACTTTCCCTGTCACTTCTATGCTCTCCCTGTCCCCTCTGTGCTCTCCCTGTCCCCTCTGTACTTTCCCTGTCCCCTCTGTACTCTCTTTCTGACCCCACTGTTCTCTCCCTGTGCTCTCTGGTCTCTCCCTGTACTCTCAGTACTCTCCCTGTCCCCTCTGTTCTCTCCCTGTACTCTCTGTACTTTCCCTGTTCCCTCCGTACTTTCCCAGTCCCCTCTGTTCTCTCCCTGTCCTATCTGCTCTCTCCCTCTCCCCTCTGTTCTTTCCCTGGCCCCTCAGTACTTTCCCTGTCCCCTCTGTACTCTCCCCAACCCTTCTGTACTCTCCCTGTCCATCCCTGTTCTCTCCCTGTCCCCTCTGTTCTCTCCCTGTCCTCTCTGGTCTCTCCCTGTCCCCTCTGTACTCTCCCTGTCCATCCCTGTTCTCTCCCTGTCCCCTTTGTTCTCTATATGTCCCTCTCTGTTCTCTCCATGTCCCCTCGCTGTCCCTCTGTGTTCTCTCCCTGTTAGTCTCTGGTCTCTCCCTGTCCCCTCTGTACTTTCCCTGTCCCCTCTGTACTTTCCCTGTCCCCTCTGTTCTCTCCCTGTCCTCTCTGGTCTCTCCCTGTCCCCTCTGTACTCTCCCTGTCCCCTCTGTAGTTTCCCTGTCACCTCTGTAATTTCCCTGTCCCACTGTTCTCTCCCTGTCCTCTCAGATCTCTCCCTGTCCCCTCTGTACTTTCCCTGTCTCCTTTGTACTTTCCCTGTCACTTCTATGCTCTACGTGTCCCCTCTGGTCTCTCCCTGTCCCCTCTGGTCTCACCCTGTCCATTGTGTACTCTCCCTGTCCATCTCTGTTCTCTCCCTATCCCCTCTGTCCTCTCCCTGCCCCTCTCTGTTCTCTCCCTGTCCCCTCTTATATCTAACTGTCCCTCTCTGTTCTCTCCCTATCCCCACTGTCCTCTCCGTGTCCCTCTCTGTTTTCTCCCTGTCCCCTATGTTCTCTCCCTGTCCCTCTCTGTTCGCTCCCTATCCCCTCTGTCCTCTCCCAGTCCCTCTCTGTTTTCTCCGTCCCCTCTGTTCTCTCCCTGTCCCTCTGTGTTCTCTAACTATCCCCTCTGTCCTCTCCCTGTCCCTCTCTGTTCTTTCCCTGTCCCCTCTGTTCTCTCCCTGTCCCTCTCTGTTCTCTCCCGATCCTTTCTGTTCTCTACCTGTCTCCACTGTACTTTTCCCTGTACCTCTGTTCTGTCCCTGTCCTCTCTGTTCTATCCCTGTCCCCTCCCTGTCCCTCTCTGTTCTCTCCCTGTCCCCTCTCTTCTCACCCTGTCCCATCTGTACTTTCCCAGTCAATTCTATGCTCTCACTGTCCCCTCTGTACTTTCCCTCTCGCATCTATGCTCTTCCTGACCACTCCGTTCTCTCCCTGTCCCCTCTGTTATCTCCCTGTACCTCTGTACTTTTCCTGCCCTTTCTATGCTCTCCCTGCCCCCTTTTTCCTCCCTGTCTCCTCTGTCCTCTCCCTGTCCCCTCTGTACGTTCCCTGTTCCCTTTGGTCTCTCCCAGAACCCTCTGTACTTTCCTTGTCCCCTCTGTTCTCTCCCGGACCTCTCTGGTCTCTCTATCCACTCTGTACTCTCCCTGTCCATCCCTGTTCTCTCCCTGTCCACTCTGTTCCCACCCTGTCCCTCTCTGTTCTCTCCCTGTCCCTCTCTGTTCTCCCCCGGTCCACTCTGCTCTCTCCGTGTCCCCTCTCTGTTCTCTCCCTGTCCCCTCTATTCTCTCCCCGTCCCCTCTGTTCTCTCCCTGTCCCCTCTGTTCTCTCCCAGTCCCATCTGTTCTCTACCTGTCCCTCTCTGCACTCTCTCTGTCCCTTTCTGTTCCCTCCATGTCCCTTTAGTTCTCGCCCTGTCCTCCTCTGTCCTCTCCCTGTCCCTCTGTGTTCACTCCCTGTCCCCTCTCTACTTTCTCTGTCCCATCTATGAACTCCCTGTCCCCTGTGTATATTCCCTGACCCCTCCGTCCTCTCCCTGTCAATCTGTGTTCTCTCCCTGTCTCCCCTGTCCTCTCCCTGTCCCTCTGTGTTCTCTCCCTGCCCCCTCTGTACTTTCTCTGTCACTTCTATGAACTCCCTGTCCCCTGACCCCTCCGTCCCCTCCCTGTCCCCCTGTGTTCTCTCCCTGTGCCCTCTGTTCTATCCCTTTACCCTTTTTACAATCCCTGTCCCTTCTATGCTCTCCCTGTCCCCTCTGTCCTCTCCCTGTCCCCTCTGTTCTCTCCCTGTCCCTCTCTCTTCTCTCGCTGATTCCTCTGTTGTCTCCCTGTCCCTCTCTGCTTTTCCCTGTCACTTCTGTCCTCTCCCTGTCCCTCTCTCTTCTCTCCATGTCCACTCTGTTTTCTCCCTGTCCCCTATTAACTTTCCCTGTCCTTTCTGTGCTGTTCCTGTCCCCTCTGTACTTTCTCTGTCCCATCTATGCTCTCCCTGTCCACACTGTTCTCTCTCTGTCTCCTCTGTACTTCTCCTGTCTTTTCTATGCTCTCCCTGACCCCGCTGTTCTCTCCCTGACCCATCCGTCCTCTCCTTGTCCCTCTCTGTTCTCTCCCTGTCCACTCTGTTCTCTCCCTGACACCTATGTTCTATCCCTGACTCCACTATACTTTTCCTGTACTTTCTATGCTCTCCCTGTCCCCTCTGCTCTATCCCTTTCCCTTCTGTACTTTCCCTGTCCCTTCAATGCTCTCCCTTTCCATTCTGTTCTCTCCCTGTCCCCTAAGATCTCTCCCTGTCTCCGCTGTACTTTTATTGCCCTTTCTATGCTCTCCCTGTCCCCTCTGTCCTCTCCCTTCCCCTCTGTTTTCTCCCTGTCCCCTCTGTTCTCTCCCTGACCCCTCTGTTCTGTCTCTTTCCCGTCTGTACTTTCCCTGTCCTCTCTGTTCTCTCCCTAGCCCCTCTGTACTATCCCTGTCCCATCTGTCCTCTCCCTGCCCCTCTCTGTTCTCTCCCTGTCCCTCTCTGTTTTCCCCCTGACCCCTCAGTTCTCCCCCTGTCCCCTCTGTACTCTCTCTGTCCATCCCTGTTCTCTCCCTACCCCTCTGTTCTCTCCGTATCCCCTCTGTTCTCTCCCTGTCCCACTCTGTTTTCTCAATGACCCCTCAGTTCTCTCCCTGTCCCCTCTGTACTTTCCCTGTCCCAATCTATGCTCTCCCTGTCCCTCTCTGTTCACTCCCTGTCTCCTCTGTTCTCTCCCTGTCACATCTGTACTTTTCCTGTCATTTCTATGCTCACCCTGTCCCTCAGTTCTCTCCCTGTCCCCACTGTTCTCTCCCTGTCCCCACTGTACCCTCCCTGTCCATCCCTGTTCTCTCTGTTCTCTCCCTATCCCCTCTGTCCTCTCCCTGTCCCTCTCTGTTTTATCCCTGACCCCTCTGTTCTCTCCCTGTCCCTCTCTGTTTTCTCACTATCCTCTCTGTCCTCTCCCTGTCCCTCTCTGTTTTTCCCTGTCCCCTCTGTTCTCTCTCTGTTCTCTCCCTATCCCCTCTGTCCTCACCCTGTCCCTCTCTGTTCTCTCCCTGTCCCCTCTGTCCTCTCCCTGTCCCTCTCTTTGTCTCCCTGACACCTCATTTCTCCCCCTGTCCCCTCTGTACCCTCTCTGTCCATCCCAGTTCTCTCCCTGACCCCTCTGCTCTCTCCCTGTCCCCCTCTGTTCTCTCCCTAACCCCTCTGTTCTCTCCCTGTCCCACTCTCTTTTCTCAATGACCCCTCAGTTCTCTCCCTGTCCCCTCTGTACTTTCCCTGTCCCAATCGATGCTCTCCCTGTCCCTCTCTGTTAACTCCCTGTCTCCTCTGTTCTCTCCCTGTCACATCTATACTTTTCCTGTCCTTTCTATGCTCTCCATGTCCCCTCTGTCCTCACCCTGTCCCTCTGTTCTCTACCTGTCCCATCTGTTCTCTCCATGCCACCTCTGTACTCTCCCTGTCCATCCCTGTTCTCTCCCTGTCCCTCTCTGTTCTCTCCCTATCCCCTCTGTCCTCTTCCAGTCCCCCTCTGTTTTATCCCTGACCCCTCTGTTCTCTCCCTGTCCCTCTGTGTTCTCTCCCTGTCACTTCTATGCTCGCCCTGTCACCCCTGTACTTTCCCTGTCCCCTCTGTACTTTCCCTGTCCCCTGTGTTCTCTCCCTGTCCTGTCTGTTCTCTCCCTACCCCTTCTGTCCTCTCCCTGTCCCTCTCTGTTTTCTCCCTGTCCCCTCTGTTCTCTCCCTGTCACTTCTATGCTCGCCCTGTCTCCCCTTTACTTTCCCTGTCCCCTCTGTACTTTCCCTGTCCCCTGTGTTCTCTCCCTGTACTCTCTGTTCTCTCCCTGTCCCCTCTGTTCTCTCCCTGTCATCTCTGTTCTCTCCCTGTCCCTCTCTGTTCTCTCCCTGTCACATCTGTACTTGTCCTGTCCTTTCTATGCCCTCCCTGTCCCCTCTGTCCTCACCCTCTCCCTCTGTTCTCTCCCTGTCCCCTCAGTTCTCTCCCTGTCCCCTCTGTACTTTCCCTGTCCCCTCTGTACTCTCCCTGTCCCCTCTATTCTCTCCCTGTCCTCTCTGGTCTCTCCCAGTACTCTCTGTACCTTCCCTGTCCCCTCTGTACATTCCCTGTCCCCTCTGATCTCTCCATGTCCTCTCTCGTCTCTCCCTGTCCCCTCTGTATTTTCCCTGTTGCCTCTGTAATTTAACTGTCCCCTCTGTACATTCCCTGACCCCTCTGTTCTATCCCTGTCCTCTCTGGTCTCTCCCTGTCCCCTCTGAACACTCCCTGTCCATCCCTGTTCTCTCCCTGTCCCCTATGTTCTCCCCCTGTCCCTCTGTGTTCTCTCCCTGTCCTCTCAATGTCCCTCTCTGTTCTCTCCCTGTCACTCTCTGTTCTCTCCCTGTCCCCTCTGAACTTTCCCTGTCAATTCTATGCTCTCCCTGTCTCCCCTGTACTTTCCCTGTCCCCACTGTACTTTCCCTGTCCCCTCTGTTCTCTCCCTGTCCTCTCTGTTCTCTCCCTGTCCCCTATGTTCTCTCCCTGTTCTCTGTTCTCTCCCTGTCCCTCTCTGTTTTCTCCATGTCCCCTCTGTTCTCTCCCTGTCCCTTCTGTACTTTCCCTGTCACTTCTATGCTCTTCCCGTCCCCTCTCTACTCTCCCTGTCCATCCCTGTACTCTCCCTGGCCCCTCTGTTCTCTCCCTCCCTCTCTGGTCTCTCCCTAGCCCCTCTGTACTCCCCATGTCCATCCCTGTTCTCTCCCTGTTCCCTTTGTTCTTTCCCTGTCCCTCTCTGTTCGCTCCCTGTCCCCTCCATGTCCCTCTCTGTTCTCTCCCTGTCCCTCTCTGTTCTCTCCCTTTCCCCTCTATACTTTCCATATCACTTCTATGCTCTCCCTGTCTCCCCTGTACTTTCCACGTCCCTTCTTTATTTCCCTGTCCCCTCTGTTCTCTCCCTGTCCTCTCTGTTCTCACCCTGTCCCCTCCCTCTCTCCCAGTCCCCTCTGTTCTCTCTCTGTCCCTTCTGTACATTCCCTGTAACTTCCGTGCTCTCCCTGTCCCCTCGGTACTTTCCCTGTCCCCTCTGTACTTTCCCTGACCCTTCTGTTCTCTCCCTGTCCCTCTCTGTTCACTCCCTGTCACATCTGTACTTTTCCTGTCCTTTCTATGCCCTCCCTGTCCCCTCTGTCCTCACCCTCTCCCCCAGTTCTCTCCCTGTCTCCTCTGTACTCTCCCTAACCATCCCTGTTCTCTCCCTATCCCCACTGTCCCCTCAGTGTCCCTTTCTGTTTTATTCCTGACCCCTCTGTTCTCTCCCTGTCCCTCTCTGTTCTCTCCCTAACCCCTCTGTCCTCTCCCTTTCGCTCTCTGTTTTCTCCGTCCCCTCTATTCTCTCCCTGTACCCTCTCTGTTCTCTCCCTATAAACCCTGACCTCTCCCTGTCCCTCTCTGTTCTCTCCCTGTCCCTCTCTGTTCTCTCCCTATCCACTCTATCCTCTCCCTGTCCCCTCTGTTCTCTCCCTGTCCCTCTCTGTTCACTCCCCATCCCCTCTGTCCTCTCCCTGTCCCTCTCTGGTTTCTCCCTCTCCCCTCTGTTCTCTCTCTGTCCCTCTCTGTTCTATCCCTATCACCTCTGTCCTCTCCTTGTCCCTCTCTCTTTTCTCCCTCTCCCCACTGTTCTTTCCCTGGCCCCTCTGTACTTTCCCTGTCCCGTCTGTTCTCTCCCCGACCCCTCTGTACTCTCCCTGTCCATCCCTGTTCTCTCCGTGTCCCTCTCTGTTCTCTCCCTGTCCCCTATGTTCTCTCCCTGTCCCCTATGTTCTCTCCCTGTCCCTCTCTGTTCTCTCCCTATCCCCTCTGTCCTCTCCCAGGCCCTCTCTGTCTTCTCCGTCCCCTCTGTTCTCTCCCTGTTCCTCTCAGTTCTCTCCCTATACCCTCTGTCCACTCCCTGTCCCTCTATGTTCTCTCCCTGTCCCTCTCTGTTCTCTCCCTATCCCCTCTATCCTCTCCATGTCCGTCTCCGTTTTCTCCCTGTCCCCTCTGTTCTCTCCATGTCCCTCTCTGTTCTCTAACTATCCCCTCCGTCCTCTCCCTGTCCCTCTCTGTTCTTTCCCTGTCCCCTCTGTTCTCTCCCTATCCATTCTGTCCTTTCCCAGTCCCTCTCTGTTTTCTCCGTCCCCTCTGTTCTCTCCCTGTTCCTCTCAGTTCTCTCCCTATACCCTCTGTCCACTTCCTGTCCCTCTATTTTCTCTCCCTGTCCCTCTCTGTTCTCTCCCTATCCCCTCTATCCTCTCCATGTCTGTCTCTGTTTTCTCCCTGTCCCCTCTGTTCTCTCCCTGTCCCTCTCTGTTCTCTAACTATCCCCTCTGTCCTCTCCCTGTCCCTCTCTGTTCTTTCCCTGTCCCCTCTGTTCTCTCCCTGTCCCTCTCTGTTCTCTCCCGATCCTTTCTGTTCTCTCCCTGTCTCCACTGTACTTTTCCCTGTACCTCTGTTCTGTCCCTGTCCTCTCTGTTCTATCCCTGTCCCCTCCCTGTCCCTCTCTGTTCTCTCCCTGTCCCCTCTCTTCTCACCCTGTCCCATCTGTACTTTCCCAGACAATTCTATGCTCTCACTGTCCCCTCTGTACTTTCCCTCTCGCATCTATGCTCTTCCTGTCCACTCCGTTCTCTCCCTGTCTCCTCTGTACTTTTCCTGCCCTTTCTATGTTCTCCCTGCCCCCTTTTTCCTCCCTGTCTCCTCTGTCCTCTCCCTGTCCCCACTGTACGTTCCCTGTTCCCTCTGGTCTCTCCCAGAACCCTCTGTACATTCCTTGTCCCCTCTGTTCTCTCCCTGTCCTCTCTGGTCTCTCTATCCACTCTGTACTCTCCCTGTCCATCCCTGTTCTCTCCCTGTCCACTCTGTTCCCTCCCTGTCCATCTCTGTTCTCTCCCTGTCCCTCTCTGTTCTCTCCCTGTCCCCTCTGCTCTCTCCGTGTCCCCTCTCTGTTCTCTCCCTGTCCCCTCTATTCTCTCCCCGTCCCCTCTGTTCTCTCCCTGTCCCCTCTGTTCTCTCCCAGTCCCCTCCGTTCTCTACCTGTCCCTCTCTGCACTTTCTCTGTCCCTTTCTGTTCCCTCCATGTCCCTTTAGTTCTCGCCCTGTCCCCCTCTGTCCTCTCCCTGTCCCTCTGTGTTCACTCCCTGTCCCCTCTCTACTTTCTCTGTCCCATCTATGAACTCCCAGTCCCCTGTGTATATTCCCTGACCCCTCCGTCCTCTCCCTGTCAATCTGTGTTCTCTCCCTGTCCCCCCTGTCCTCTCCCTGTCCCTCTGTGTTCTCTCCCTGCCCCCTCTGTACTTTCTCTGTCCCTTCTATGAACTCCCTGTCCCCTGACCCCTCCGTCCCCACCCTGTCCCACTGTGTTCTCTCCCTGTGCCCTCTGTTCTATCCCTTTACCTTTTTTACTATCCCTGTCCCTTCTATGCTCTCCCTGTCCCCTCTGTCCTGTCCCTGTCCCCTCTGTTCTCTCCCTGTCCCTCTCTCTTCTCTTGCTGATTCCTCTGTTGTCTCCCTGTCCCTCTCTGTTTTTCCCTGTCACTTCTGTCCTCTCCCTGTCCCTCTCTCTTCTCTCCATGTCCACTCTGTTTTCTCCCTGTCCCCTATTAACTTTCCCTGTCCCTTCTGTGCTGTTCCTGTCCCCTCTGTACTTTCTCTGTCCCATCTATGCTCTCCCTGTCCACTCTGTTCTCTCTCTGTCTCCTCTGTACTTCTCCTGCCTTTTCTATGCTCTCCCTGACCCCTCTGTTCTCTCCCTGACCCATCCGTCCTCTCCTTGTCCCTCTCTGTTCTCTCCCTGTCCACTCTGTTCTCTCCCTGACACCTATGTTCTATCCCTGACTCCACTATACTTTTCCTGTACTTTCTATGCTCTCCCTGTCCCCTCTGCTCTATCCCTTTCCCTTCTGTAATTTCCCTGTCCCTTCAATGCTCTCCCTTTCCATTCTGTTCTCTCCCTGTCCCCTAAGATCTCTCCCTGTCTCCGCTGTACTTTTATTGTCCATTCTATGCTCTCCCTGTCCCCTCTGTCCTCTCCCTGCCCCACTGTTCTCACCCTGTCCCCTCTGTTCTCTCCCTGACCCCTCTGTTCTGTCTCTTTCCCGTCTGCACTTTCCCTGTCCTCTCTGTTCTCTCCCTAGCCCCTCTGTACTATCCCTGTCCCATCTGTCCTCTCCCTGCCCCTCTCTGTTCTCTCCCTGTCCCTCTCTGTTTTCCCCCTGACCCCTCAGTTCTCCCCCTGTCCCCTCTGTACTCTCTCTGTCCAACCCTGTTCTCTCCCTGACCCCTCTGTTCTCTCCCTGTCCCTCTCTGTTCTCTCCGTATCCCCTCTATTCTCTCCCTGTCCCCTCTGTACTTTCCCTGTCCCAATCTATGCTCTCCCTGTTCCTCTCTGTTCAATCCCTGTCTCCTCTGTTCTCTCCCTGTCACATCTGTACTTTTCCTGTCCTTTCTATGCTCACCCTGTCCCTCAGTTCTCTCCCTGTCCCCTCTGTACTCTCCCTGTCCATCCATGTTATCTCTATTCTCTCCCTATCCCCTCTCTCCTCTCCCTGTCCCTCTCTGTTTTATCCCTGACCCCTCTGTTCTCTCCCTGTCCCTCTCTGTTTTCTCCCTATCCCCTCTGTCCTCTCCCTGTCCCTCTCTGTTTTTCCCTGTCCCCTCTGTTCTCTCCCTGTCCCTCTCTGTTCTCTCCCTCTCCCCTCTGTACTCTCCCTGTCCCTCTCTGTTCTCTCCCTGTCCCCTCTGTCCTCTCCCTGTCCCTCTCTTTGTCTCCCTGACACCTCATTTCTCCCCCTGTCCCCTCTGTACTCTCTCTGTCCATCCCTGTTCTCTCCCTGACCCCTCTGTTCTCTCCCTGACCCTCTCTGTTCTCTCCCTAACCCCTCTGTTCTCTCCCTGTCCCACTCTCTTTTCTCAATGACCCCTCAGTTCTCTCCCTGTCCCCTCTGTACTTTCCCTGTCCCAATCTATGCTCTCCCTGTCGCTCTCTGTTCACTCCCTGTCTCCTCTGTTCTCTCCCTGTCACATCTATACTTTTCCTGTCCTTTCTATGCTCTCCCTGTCCCCTCTGTCCTCACCCTGTCCCTCTGTTCTCTACCTGTCCCATCTGTTCTCTCCCTGTCCATCCCTGTTCTCTCTGTTCTCTCCCTGTCCCACTCTGTTCTCTCCCTATCCCCTCTGTCCTCTTCCAGTCCCTCTCTGTTTTATCCCTGACCCCTCTGTTCTCTCCCTGTCCCTCTCTGTTCTCTCCCTATCCCCTCTGTCCTCCCCCTGTCCCTCTCTGCTTTCTCCCTGTCCCCTCTGTTCTCTCCCTGTCACTTCTATGCTCGCCCTGTCTCCCCTGTACTTTCCCTGTCCCCTCTGTACTTTCCCTGTCCCCTCTGTTCTCTCCCTGTCCTCTCTGTTCTCTCCCTGTCCCTCTCTGTTCTCTCCCTGTACCCTCTGTTCTCTCCCTGTCCTCTCTGTTCTCTCCCTGTCCCCTATGTTCTCTCCCTGTTCTCTGTTCTCTCCCTGTCCCTCTCTGTTTTCTCCATGTCCCCTCTGTTCTCTCCCTGTCCCTTCTGTACTTTCCCTGTCACTTCTATGCTCTTCCCGTCCCCTCTCTACTCTCCCTGTCCATCCCTGTTCTCTCCCTGGCCCCTCTGTTCTCTCCCTCCCTCTCTGGTCTCTCCCTAGCCCCTCTGTACTCCCCATGTCCATCCCTGTTCTCTCCCTGTTCCCTTTGTTCTTTCCCTGTCCCTCTCTGTTCGCTCCCTGTCCCCTCCATGTCCCTCTCTGTTCTCTCCCTGTCCCTCTCTGTTCTCTCCCTTTCCCCTCTATACTTTCCATATCACTTCTATGCTCTCCCTGTCTCCCCTGTACTTTCCACGTCCCTTCTTTATTTCCCTGTCCCCTCTGTTCTCTCCCTGTCCTCTCTGTTCTCACCCTGTCCCCTCCCTCTCTCCCAGTCCCCTCTGTTCTCTCTCTGTCCCTTCTGTACATTCCCTGTAACTTCCGTGCTCTCCCTGTCCCCTCAGTACTTTCCCTGTCCCCTCTGTACTTTCCCTGACCCCTCTGTTCTCTCCCTGTCCCTCTCTGTTCACTCCCTGTCACATCTGTACTTTTCCTGTCCTTTCTATGCCCTCCCTGTCCCCTCTGTCCTCACCCTCTCCCTCAGTTCTCTCCCTGTCTCCTCTGTACTCTCCCTAACCATCCCTGTTCTCTCCCTATCCCCACTGTCCCCTCAGTGTCCCTTTCTGTTTTATCCCTGACCCCTCTGTTCTCTCCCTGTCCCTCTCTGTTCTCTCCCTAACCCCTCTGTCCTCTCCCTTTCGCTCTCTGTTTTCTCCGTCCCCTCTATTCTCTCCCTGTCCCTTTCTGTTCTCTCCCTATAAACTCTGACCTCTCCCTGTCCCTCTCTGTTCTCTCCCTGTCCCTCTCTGTTCTCTCCCTATCCACTCTATCCTCTCCCTGTCCCCTCTGTTCTCTCCCAGTCCCTCTCTGTTCACTCCCCATCCCCTCTGTCCTCTCCCTGTCCCTCTCTGGTTTCTCCCTCTCCCCTCTGTTCTCTCTCTGTCCCTCTCTGTTCTATCCCTATCACCTCTGTCCTCTCCTTGTCCCTCTCTCTTTTCTCCCTCTCCCCACTGTTCTTTCCCTGGCCCCTCTGTACTTTCCCTGTCCCCTCTGTTCTCTCCCCGACCCCTCTGTACTCTCCCTGTCCATCCCTGTTCTCTCCGTGTCCCTCTCTGTTCTCTCCCTGTCCCCTATGTTCTCTCCCTGTCCCCTATGTTCTCTCCCTGTCCCTCTCTGTTCTCTCCCTATCCCCTCTGTCCTCTCCCAGGCCCTCTCTGTCTTCTCCGTCCCCTCTGTTCTCTCCCTGTTCCTCACAGTTCTCTCCCTATACCCTCTGTCCACTCCCTGTCCCTCTATGTTCTCTCCCTGTCCCTCTCTGTTCTCTCCCTATCCCCTCTATCCTCTCCATGTCCGTCTCCGTTTTCTCCCTGTCCCCTCTGTTCTCTCCCTGTCCCTCTCTGTTCTCTAACTATCCCCTCCGTCCTCTCCCTGTCCCTCTCTGTTCTTTCCCTGTCCCCTCTGTTCTCTCCCTATCCCCTCTGTCCTTTCCCAGTCCCTCTCTGTTTTCTCCGTCCCCTCTGTTCTCTCCCTGTTCCTCTCAGTTCTGTCCCTATACCCTCTGTCCACTTCCTGTCCCTCTATGTTCTCTCCCTGTCCCTCTCTGTTCTCTCCCTATCCCCTCTATCCTCTCCATGTCTGTCTCTGTTTTCTCCCTGTCCCCTCTGTTCTCTCCCTGTCCCTCTCTGTTCTCTAACTATCCCCTCTGTCCTCTCCCTGTCCCTCTCTGTTCTTTCCCTGTCCCCTCTGTTCTCTCCCTGTCCCTCTCTGTTCTCTCCCGATCCTTTCTGTTCTCTCCCTGTCTCCACTGTACTTTTCCCTGTACCTCTGTTCTGTCCCTGTCCTCTCTGTTCTATCCCTGTCCCCTCCCTGTCCCTCTCTGTTCTCTCCCTGTCCCCTCTCTTCTCACCCTGTCCCATCTGTACTTTCCCAGACAATTCTATGCTCTCACTGTCCCCTCTGTACTTTCCCTCTCGCATCTATGCTCTTCCTGTCCACTCCGTTCTCTCCCTGTCTCCTCTGTACTTTTCCTGCCCTTTCTATGTTCTCCCCGCCCCCTTTTTCCTCCCTGTCTCCTCTGTCCTCTCCCTGTCCCCTCTGTACCTTCCCTGTTCCCTCTGGTCTCTCCCAGAACCCTCTGTACATTCCTTGTCCCCTCTGTTCTCTCCCTGTCCTCTCTGGTCTCTCTATCCACTCTGTACTCTCCCTGTGCATCCCTGTTCTCTCCCTGTCCACTCTGTTCCCTCCCTGTCCATCTCTGTTCTCTCCCTGTCCCTCTCTGTTCTCTCCCTGTCCCCTCTGCTCTCTCCGTGTCCCCTCTCTGTTCTCTCCCTGTCCCCTCTATTCTCTCCCCGTCCCCTCTGTTCTCTCCCTGTCCCCTCTGTTCTCTCCCAGTCCCCTCCGTTCTCTACCTGTCCCTCTCTGCACTCTCTCTGTCCCTTTCTGTTCCCTCCATGTCCCTTTAGTTCTCGCCCTGTCCCCCTCTGTCCTCTCCCTATCCCTCTGTGTTCACTCCCTGTCCCCTCTCTACTTTCTCTGTCCCATCTATGAAATCCCAGTCCCCTGTGTATATTCCCTGACCCCTCCGTCCTCTCCCTGTCAATCTGTGTTCTCTCCCTGTCCCCCCTGTCCTCTCCCTGTCCCTCTGTGTTCTCTCCCTGCCCCCTCTGTACTTTCTCTGTCCCTTCTATGAACTCCCTGTCCCCTGACCCCTCCGTCCCCTCCCTGTCCCACTGTGTTCTCTCCCTGTGCCCTCTGTTCTATCCCTTTACCTTTTTTACTATCCCTGTCCCTTCTATGCTCTCCCTGTCCCCTCTTACCTGTCCCTGTCCCCTCTGTTCTCTCCCTGTCCCTCTCTCTTCTCTCGCTGATTCCTCTGTTGTCTCCCTGTCCCTCTCTGTTTTTCCCTGTCACTTCTGTCCTCTCCCTATCCCTCTCTCTTCTCTCCATGTCCACTCTGTTTTCTCCCTGTCCCCTATTAACTTTCCCTGTCCCTTCTGTGCTGTTCCTGTCCCCTCTGTACTTTCTCTGTCCCATCTATGCTCTCCCTGTCCACTCTGTTCTCTCTCTGTCTCCTCTGTACTTCTCCTGCCTTTTCTATGCTCTCTCTGACCCCTCTGTTCTCTCCCTGACCCATCCGTCCTCTCCTTGTCCCTCTCTGTTCTCTCCCTGTCCACTCTGTTCTCTCCCTGACACCTATGTTCTATCCCTGACTCCACTATACTTTTCCTGTACTTTCTATGCTCTCCCTGTCCCCTCTGCTCTATCCCTTTCCCTTCTGTAATTTCCCTGTCCCTTCAATGCTCTCCCTTTCCATTCTGTTCTCTCCCTGTCCCCTAAGATCTCTCCCTGTCTCCGCTGTACTTTTATTGTCCATTCTATGCTCTCCCTGTCCCCTCTGTCCTCTCCCTGCCCCACTGTTCTCACCCTGTCCCCTCTGTTCTCTCCCTGACCCCTCTGTTCTGTCTCTTTCCCGTCTGTACTTTCCCTGTCCTCTCTGTTCTCTCCCTAGCCCCTCTGTACTATCCCTGTCCCATCTGTCCTCTCCCTGCCCCTCTCTGTTCTCTCCCTGTCCCTCTCTGTTTTCCCCCTGACCCCTCAGTTCTCCCCCTGTCCCCTCTATACTCTCTCTGTCCATCCCTGTTCTCTCCCTGACCCCTCTGTTCTCTCCCTGTCCCTCTCTGTTCTCTCCGTATCCCCTCTATTCTCACCCTGTCCCACTCTGTTTTATCAATGACCCCTCAGTTCTATCCCTGTCCCCTCTGTACTTTCCCTGTCCCAATCTATGCTCTCCCTGTTCCTCTCTGTTCACTCCCTGTCTCCTCTGTTCTCTCCCTGTCACATCTGTACTTTTCCTGTCCTTTCTATGCTCACCCTGTCCCTCAGTTCTCTCCCTGTCCCCACTGTTCTCTCCCTGTCCCCTCTGTACTCTCCCTGTCCATCCCTGTTATCTCTGTTCTCTCCCTATCCCCTCTCTCCTCTCCCTGTCCCTCTCTGTTTTATCCCTGACCCCTCTGTTCTCTCCCTGTCCCTCTCTGTTTTCTCCCTATCCCCTCTGTCCTCTCCCTGTCCCTCTCTGTTTTTCCCTGTCCCCTCTGTTCTCTCCCTGTCCCTCTCTGTTCTCTCCCTATCCCCTCTGTACTCTCCCTGTCCCTCTCTGTTCTCTCCCTGTCCCCTCTGTCCTCTCCCTGTCCCTCTCTTTGTCTCCCTGACACCTCATTTCTCCCCCTGACCCCTCTGTACTCTCCCTGTCCATCCCTGTTCTCTCCCTGACCCCTCTGTTCTCTCCCTGACCCTCTCTGTTCTCTCCCTGTCCCACTCTATTTTCTCAATGACCCCTCAGTTCTCTCCCTGTCCCCTCTGTACTTTCCCTGTCCCAATCTATGCTCTCCCTGTCCCTCTCTGTTCACTCCCTGTCTCCTCTGTTCTCTCCCTGTCACATCTATACTTTTCCTGTCCTTTCTATGCTCTCCCTGTCCCCTCTGTCCTCACCCTGTCCCTCTGTTCTCTACCTGTCCCATCTGTTCTCTCCCTGCCCCCTCTGTACTCTCCCTGTCCATCCCTGTTCTCTCTGTTCTCTCCCTGTCCCACTCTGTTCTCTCCCTATCCCCTCTGTCCTCTTCCAGTCCCTCTCTGTTTTATCCCTGAACCCTCTGTTCTCTCCCTGTCCCTCTCTGTTCTCTCCCTATCCCCTCTGTCCTCCCCCTGTCCCTCTCTGCTTTCTCCCTGTCCCCTCTGTTCTCTCCCTGTCACTTCTATGCTCGCCCTGTCTCCCCTGTACTTTCCCTGTCCCCTCTGTACTTTCCCTGTCCCCTCTGTTCCCTCCCTGTCCACTCTGTTCTCTCCCTGTCCCTCTCTGTTCTCTCCCTGTACCCTCTGTTCTCTCCCTGTCTTTCCCTGTCCCCTCTGTACTTTCCCTGTCCCCTCCGTTCTCTCCCTATCCTCTCTGGTCTCTCCCTGTCCCCTCTGTACTTTACCTGTCCCCTCTGTACTTTCCCTGTCCCCTCTGTACTCTCCCTGTCCCCTCTGTTCCCTCCCTGTCCCCTCTGATCTCACCCTGTCCCCTCTGTACTTTCCCTGTCCCGTCTGTACTTTCCCCGTCCCCTCTGTTCTCTCCCTGTCCTCTCTAATCTATCCCTGTCCCTCTATGTTCTCTCCCTGTCCCTCTCTGTTCTCCCCCTGTCCCTCTCTGTTCTCTCCCTATCCCCTCTATCCTCTCCATGTCTGTCTCTGTTTTCTCCCTGTCCCCTCTGTTCTCTCCCTGTCCCTCTCTGTTCTCTAACTATCCCCTCTGTCCTCTCCCTGTCCCTCTCTGTTCTTTCCCTGTCCCCTCTGTTCTCTCCCTGTCCCTCTCTGTTCTCTCCCTGTCTCCACTGTACTTTTCCCTGTACCTCTGTTCTGTCCCTGTCCTCTCTGTTCTATCAATGTCCCTCTCTGTTCTCTCCCTGTCCCCTCTCTTCTCACCCTGTCCCATCTGTACTTTCCCAGTCAATTATATGCTCTCACTGTCCCCTCTGTACTTTCCCTCTCGCATCTATGCTCTTCCTGTCCACTCCGTTCTCTCCCTGTCTCCTCTGTACTTTTCCTGTCCTTTCTATGCTCTCCCTGCCCCCTTTTTCCTCCCTGTCTCCTCTGTCCTCTCCCTGTCCCCTCTGTACCTTCCCTGTTCCCTCTGGTCTCTCCCAGAACCCTCTGTACTTTCCTTGTCCCCTCTGTTCTCTCCCTGTTCTCTCTGGTCTCTCTATCCACTCTGTACTCTCCCTGTCCATCCCTGTTCTCTCCCTGTCCACTCTGTTCCCTCCCTGTCCCTCTCTGTTCTCTCCCTGTGCCTCTCTGTTCTCTCCCTGTCCCCTCTGCTGTCTCCGTGTCCCCTCTCTGTTCTCTCCCTGTCCCCTCTATTCTCTCCCCGTCCCCTCTGTTCTCTCCCTGTCCCCTCTGTTCTCTCCCAGTCCCCTCCGTTCTCTACCTGTCCCTCTCTGCACTCTCTCTGTCCCTTTCTGTTCCCTCCATGTCCCTTTACTTCTCGCCCTGTCCCCCTCTGTCCTCTCCCTGTCCCTCTGTGTTCACTCCCTGTCCCCTCTCTACTTTCTCTGTCCCATCTATGAACTCCCTGTCCCCTGTGTATATTCCCTGACCCCTCCGTCCTCTCCCTGTCAATCTGTGTTCTCTCCCTGTCCCCCCTGTCCTCTCCCTGTCCGTGTTCTCTCCCTGCCCCCTCTGTACTTTCTCTGTCCCTTCTATGAACTCCCTGTCCCCTGACCCCTCCGTCCCCTCCCTGTCCCACTGTGTTCTCTCCCTGTGCCCTCTGTTCTATCCCTTTACCCTTTTTACTATCCCTGTCCCTTCTATGCTCTCCCTGTCCCCTCTGTCCTCTCCCTGTCCCCTCTGTTCTCTCCCTGTCCCTCTCTCTTCTCTCGCTGATTCCTCTGTTGTCTCCCTGTCCCTCTCTGTTTTTCCCTGTCACTTCTGTCCTCTCCCTGTCCCTCTCTCTTCTCTCCATGTCCACTGTGTTTTCTCCCTGTCCCCTATTAACTTTCCCTGTCCCTTCTGTGCTGTTCCTGTCCCCTCTGTACTTTCTCTGTCCCATCTATGCTCTCCCTGTCCACTCTGTTCTCTCTCTGTCTCCTCTGTACTTCTCCTGTCTTTTCTATGCTCTCCCTGACCCCTCTGTTCTCTCCCTGACCCATCCGTCCTCTCCTTGTCCCTCTCTGTTCTCTCCCTGTCCACTCTGTTCTCTCCCTGACACCTATGTTCTATCCCTGACTCCACTATACTTTTCCTGTACTTTCTATGCTCTCCCTGTCCCCTCTCCTCTATCCCTTTCCCTTCTGTACTTTCCCTGTCCCTTCAATGCTCTCCCTTTCCATTCTGTTCTCTCCCTGTCCCCTAAGATCTCTCCCTGTCTCCGCTGTACTTTTATTGTCCTTTCTATGCTCTCCCTGTCCCCTCTGTCCTCTCCCTGCCCCTCTGTTCTCACCCTGTCCCCTCTGTTCTCTCCCTGACCCCTCTGTTCTGTCTCTTTCCCGTCTGTACTTTCCCTGTCCTCTCTGTTCTCTCCCTAGCCCCTCTGTACTATCCCTGTCCCATCTGTCCTCTCCCTGCACCTTTCTGTTCTCTCCCTGTCCCTCTCTGTTTTCCCCCTGCCCCTCAGTTCTCCCCCTGACCCTCTGTACTCTGTCCATCCCTGTTCTCTCCCTGACCCCTCTGTTCTCTCCCTGTCCCTCTCTGTTCTCTCCGTATCCCCTCTGTTCTCTCCCTGTCCCACTCTGTTTTCTCAATGACCCCTCAGTTCTCTCCCTGTCCCCTCTGTACTTTCCCTGTCCCAATCTATGCTCTCCCTGTCCCTCTCTGTTCACTCCCTGTCTCCTCTGTTCTCTCCCTGTCACATCTGTACTTTTCCTGGCCTTTCTATGCTCACCCTGTCCCTCAGTTCTCTCCCTGTCCCCACTGTTCTCTCCCTGTCCCCTCTGTACTCTCCCTGTCCATCCCTGTTATCTCTGTTCTCTCCCTATCCCCTCTGTCCTCTCCCTGTCCCTCTCTGTTTTATCCCTGACACCTCTGTTCTCTCCCTGTCCCTCTCTGTTTTCTCCCTATCCCCTCTGTCCTCTCCCTGTCCCTCTCTGTTTTTCCCTGTCGCCTAAGTTCTCTCCCTGTCCCTCTCTGTTCTCTCCCTATCCCCTCTGTCCTCTCCATGTCCCTCTCTTTGTCTCCCTGACACCTCATTTCTCCCCCTGTCCCCTCTGTACTCTCTCTGTCCATCCCTGTTCTCTCCCTGACCCCTCTGTTCTCTCCCTGACCCTCTCTGTTCTCTCCCTAACCCCTCTGTTCTCTCCCTGTCCCACTCTCTTTTCTCAATGACCCCTCAGTTCTCTCCCTGTCCCCTCTGTACTTTCCCTGTCCCAATCTATGCTCTCCCTGTCCCTCTCTGTTCACTCCCTGTCTCCTCTGTTCTCTCCCTGTCACATCTGTACTTTTCCTGGCCTTTCTATGCTCACCCTGTCCCTCAGTTCTCTCCCTGTCCCCACTGTTCTCTCCCTGTCCCCTCTGTACCCTCCCTGTCCATCCCTGTTATCTCTGTTCTCTCCCTATCCCCTCTGTCCTCTCCCTGTCCCTCTCTGTTTTATCCCTGACCCCTCTGTTCTCTCCCTGTCCCTCTCTGTTCTCTCCCTATCCCCTCTGTCCTCTCCCTGTCCCTCTCTGTTCTCTCCCTGTCCCCTCTGTCCTCTCCCTGTCCCTCTCTTTGTCTCCCTGACACCTCATTTCTCCCCCTGTCCCCTCTGTACTCTCTCTGTCCATCCCTGTTCTCTCCCTGACCCCTCTGTTCTCTCCCTGACCCTCTCTGTTCACTCCCTAACCCCTCTGTTCTCTCCCTGTCCCACTCTCTTTTCTCAATGACCCCTCAGTTCTCTCCCTGTCCCCTCTGTACTTTCCCTGTCCCAATCTATGCTCTCCCTGTCCCTCTCTGTTCACTCCCTGTCTCCTCTGTTCTCTCCCTGTCACATCTATACTTTTCCTGTCCTTTCTATGCTCTCCCTGTCCCCTCTGTCCTCACCCTGTCCCTCTGTTCTCTCCCTGCCCCCTCTGTACTCTCCCTGTCCATCCCTGTTCTCTCCCTGTCCCTCTCTGTTCTCTCCCTATCCCCTCTGTCCTCTTCCAGTCCCTCTCTGTTCTATCCCTGACCCCTCTGTTCTCTCCCTGTCCCTCTCTGTTCTCTCCCTATCCCCTCTGTCCTCTCCCTGTCCCTCTCTGTTTTCTCCCTGTCCCCTCTGTTCTCTCCCTGTCACTTCTATGCTCGCCCTGTCTCCCCTGTATTTTCCCTGTCCCCTCTGTACTTTCCCTGTCCCCTGTGTTCTCTCCCTGTCCTCTCTGTTCTCTCCCTGTCCCCTCTGTTCTCTCCCTGTCCTCTCTGTTCTCTCCCTGTCCCTCTCTGTTCTCTCCCTGTACCCTCTGTTCTCTCCCTGTCCCTTCTGTACTATCCCTGTCACTTCTATGCTCTCCCTGTCCCCTCTGTACTTTCCCTGTCCCCTCCGTTCTCTCCCTATCCTCTCTGGTCTCTCCCTGTCCCCTCTGTACTTTACCTGTCCCCTCTGTACTTTCCCTGTCCCCTCTGTACTCTCCCTGTCCCCTCTGTTCCCTCCCTGTCCCCTCTGTTCTCTCCCTGTCCCCTCTGTACTTTCCCTGTCCCTTCTGTACTTTCCCCGTCCCCTCTGTTCTCCCCCTGTCCTCTCTATTCTATCCCTGTCCCTCTCTGTTCTCTCCCTGTCCCCTCTGTTCTCTCCCTGTCCCTTCTTTACTTTCCCTGTCACTTCTATGCTCTCCCTGTCCCCTCTGTACTTTCCCTGTCCCCTCTGTTCTCTCCCTGTCTGCTCTGGTCTATCCCTGTCCCCTCTGTACTCTCCCTGTCCATCCCTGTTCTTTCCCTGTCCCCTCTGTTCCCTCCCTGTCCCTCTCTGTTCTCTCCCTGTCCCCTCTGTTCTCTCCCTGTCCCTTCTGTACTTTCCCTGTCACTTCTATGCTCTCCCTGTCCCCTCTGTACTTTCCCTCTCCCATCTATGCTCTCCCTGTCCACTCTGTTCTCTCCCTGTCCCCTCTGTTGTCTCCCTGTCTCCTCTGTACTTTTCCTGCCCTTTCTATGCTCTCCCTGTCCTCTCTTTTTTCTCCCTGTCCCCTCTGTCCCCTCCCTGTTCTCTCCCTGTCCCCTCTGTTCTATCCCTGTCCCTTCTTTACTTTCCCTGTCACTTCTATGCTCTCCCTGTCCCCTCTGTACTTTCCCTGTCCCCTCTGTTCTCTCCCTGTCTTCTCTGGTCTATCCCTGTCCCCTCTGTACTCTCCCTGTCCATCCCTGTTCTTTCCCTGTCCCCTCTGTTCCCTCCCTGTCCCTCTCTGTTCTCTCCCTGTCCCCTCTGTTCTCTCCCTGTCCCTTCTGTACTTTCCCTGTCACTTCTATGCTCTCCCTGTCCCCTCTGTACTTTCCCTCTCCCATCTATGCTCTCCCTGTCCACTCTGTTCTCTCCCTGTCCCCTCTGTTGTCTCCCTGTCTCCTCTGTACTTTTCCTGCCCTTTCTATGCTCTCCCTGTCCTCTCTTTTTTCTCCCTGTCCCCTCTGTCCTCTCCCTGTCCCCTCTCTACTGTCCCTGTTCTCTGTGTTCTCTCCCTGAACCCTCTGTACTTTCCTTGTCCCCTCTGTTCTCTCCCTGTCCCCTCTGGTCTGTCCCTGTCCATCCCTGTCCCCTCTGTTTCCTCCCTGTCCCTCTCTGTTCTCTCCCTGTCCCCTCTGTTCTCTCCCTGTCCCCTCTCTACTTTCCCTGTCCCTTCTATGCTCTCCCTGTCCCCTCTGTTCTCTCCCTTTCCCCTCTGTACTTTCCCTGTCCCTTCTATGCTCTCCCTGTTCCCACTGTAATTTCCCTGTCCCTTCTATGCTCTTCCTGTCCCCTCTGTACTTTCTTTGTCCCCTCTGTTCTCTCCCTGTCCCCTCTGTACTTTCTCTGTCCCTTTTATGCTCTCCCTGTCCCGTCTGTTCTCTCCCTGTCCCCTCTGTGCTCTCCTCATCCCCTGTATTCTCTCCCTGTCCCCTCTGTGTGTGCCTTGTTCCCTCTATGCTCTCCCTGTCCACTCTGTTCTATTTCATTCGTCTCCGCTTTCTCTCTATGCTCTATTTATATCTCTGCCCTCTCTCTATCCTCTCTACTTTCTCTCTTGCTCTATCTGCCCTCTGTTTTGCCTTTTTGTCCCCTCTACTTCCTGTCTGTGCTCTGTCTGCCCTCTCTGAACTCTATCTGCATTCTCAGTATTCTACGTATGTCCTCTGTACTCTCTCTATACTCATTTTGCTCTCTGTCTTCTCTACTTTCTCTCTGTGGTCTATCTTGCCTCTTTGTCCTCTTTGTGCTCTCTCTGTCGTCCCAGTTCTCCCACTGTCCTCTCTGCTCTGTTCTCTCTCTGCCCTCACTGTGCTCTCTTTATCCTATCTGTGCTCTCTCTGCCCTCTCCGTGACCTCTCTGCCCTCTCTCTCTTCTCTTTCTGTACTCACTGTGCTCTCTGTCCTCACTCTGCTTTCTCTGTGCGATCTTTCCACTCTCTGTGATCACCATTGCAGCTCTCCAAGTGTCAGTGTGAAGTCCTTAAACATTATTGAACACTGCAACACCAAAAAATCATTGGAATGTTATAAATCCTGCTATGCATTTGGAAAATAATTAAGATATACATTAATCTTTATAATCGTTCTATAACTATTAATGTAAAATTAGTTATTATATCAAAGCACTGGCAGTGTATATTATTTGTTTTCAATATTGGTGCAGTACCATTTCGAAGTCCTTAGTACCGTATTTTTGCATTTAATAGCACCACTATTATCTATAAAAAAAAATTATTTGAGGCACTGACATCTTTCTGTTGCAGCAAATAAGCCATGACAAGATGGAGGGGTTCTAGTTTTATTTATTTATCACGTTTACGTAACAATTATAATTGTTTAAAACTGAAATAATGCAGCTGTTAGTGGAACTATTTCCTTCCATCCATCTAATAAAAACGATAGACCCTACATCAAGGACAGCAGTTATTTTCGACAGACAATGGTAACTCATACATGAGACTCACCCTTTGCTGTGAGGTAGACGATCATTTAGTACTGCTCGAAGTCACTGAATTCTGAGCAGCGGAAGGGTCCAGCGTCCCTACGTGCTAAGGACTCAAGGTGCAGTTCTGCTGGTGCCTGTCTCTCCATCATCTGCGTGTGGCTGTGGTTGAGGAATCGGTGAGACGCCGACCACGCCACGTTCAGTGACGTCACCCTCTGCCTTGCAGACCAGCACGAATTCTTCTCCCGTCACGCCGTTCTGGTTCACTCCTCTGGATTTGAAGTGTGCTAGTACTGTAGTGGAAACAAAACGTTTCGAATGTGTAGAAGATGTTATCCCTTTTCAATACAAGCATTTACCCCGAGACTTCACAATTACCTTATCACATCAGTGAGGGCGATCTCATACTTCAGCATATGACAGTTGCATTCAACTGGTTCAAATTAAAACAAAAAATGAAAAAACTCATTAATATATGTATGTACGTACGTACCTCCTCATAGAATGGTGAAACTATGCTTTTCCCTTTCCTCTTTGTACTCTCTTTATCCCCTCCGAGCTCTCCCTGACCCCTCTGTACTCTTCCTATCCTCTTTGTGCTCTCTTTATCCCCTCTCTGCTTTCCCTGTCCCCTTTGCGCTCTTCCAGTACCATCTGTGCGCTTCCTATCCTCTTTGTGCTCTCTTTATCCCCTCTGTGCTCTTCCTGTCCCCTCTGTGCTCTTCCTATCCTCTTTGTGCTCTCCCTATCCTCTTTGTGCTCTCCCTATCCTCTTTGTGCTCTCTTTATCCCCTCTGTGCTTTCCCTGTCGCTTTTGGGCTCTCCCTGTCCTCTCTGTGCTGTTCCTATCCTCTTTGTGCTCTCTTTATCCCCTCTGTCCTCTCCCTGTCTCCTCTGTGCTTTCCTTGTCCCTGCTGTGTTCTCCCTGTCAGCTCTGTGGTCTTCCTATCCTCTATGTGCTCTCTTTATCCCCTCTGTGCTCTTCCTGTCCCCTCTGTGCTCTTCCTATCCTCTTTGTGCTCTCCCTATCCTCTTTGTGCTCTCTTTATCCCCTCTGTGCTTTCCCTGTCGCTTTTGGGCTCTCCCTGTCCTCTCTGTGCTGTTCCTATCCTCTTTGTGCTCTCTTTATCCCCTCTGTCCTCTCCCTGTCTCCTCTGTGCTTTCCCTGTCCCTGCTGTGTTCTCCCTGTCCGCTCTGTGCTCTTCCTATCCTCTTTGTGCTCTCTTTATCCCCTCTGTCCTCTCCCATTCTCCTCTGTGCTTTCCCTGTCCCTGCTGTGCTCTCCCTGTCCGCTCTGTGCTCTTCCTATCCTCTTTGTGCTCTCTTTATCCCCTCTGTGCTCTTCCTGTCCCATCCGTGCTCTCCCTATCCTCTTTGTGCTCTCTTTATCCCCTCTGTGCTTTCCCTGTCGCTTTTGCGCTCTCCCTGTCCTCTCTGTGCTGTTCCTATCCTCTTTGTGCTCTCTTTATCCCCTCTGTCCTCTCCCTGTCTCCTCTGTGCTTTCCCTGTCCCTGCTGTGCTCTCCCTGTCCGCTCTGTGCTCTTCCTATCCTCTTTGTGATCTCTTTATCCCCTCTGTCCTCTCCCATTCTCCTCTGTGCTTTCCCTGTCCCTGTTGTGCTCTCCCTGTCCGCTCTGTGCTCTTCCTATCCTCTTTGTGCTCTCTTTATCCCCTCTGTGCTCTCCCTGACCCCTCTATGCTTTCCCTGTTCCCTCTGTGCTCTCACTCTCCCCTATGTGCTTTCCCTGTCCCTGCTGTGCTCTCCCTGTCCGCTCTGTGCTCTTCCTATTCTCTTTGTGCTCTCTTTATCCCCTCTGTGCTCTCCCTGACCCCTCTGTGCTTTCCCTGTTCCCTCTGTGCTCTCACTCTCCCCTATGTGCTTTCCCTGTCCCTGCTGTGCTCTCCCTGTCCGCTCTGTGCTCTTCCTATCCTCTTTGTGCTCTCTTTATCCCCTCTGTCCTCTCCCATTCTCCTCTGTGCTTTCCCTGTCCCTGTTGTGCTCTCCCTGTCCGCTCTGTGCTCTTCCTATCCTCTTTGTGCTCTCTTTATCCCCTCTGTGCTCTCCCTGACCCCTCTATGCTTTCCCTGTTCCCTCTGTGCTCTCACTCTCCCCTATGTGCTTTCCCTGTCCCTGCTGTGCTCTCCCTGTCCGCTCTGTGCTCTTCCTATCCTCTTTGTGCTCTCTTTATCCCCTCTGTCCTCTCCCATTCTCCTCTGTGCTTTCCCTGTCCCTGTTGTGCTCTCCCTGTCCGCTCTGTGCTCTTCCTATCCTCTTTGTGCTCTCTTTATCCCCTCTGTGCTCTCCCTGACCCCTCTATGCTTTCCCTGTTCCCTCTGTGCTCTCACTCTCCCCTATGTGCTTTCCCTGTCCCTGCTGTGCTCTCCCTGTCCGCTCTGTGCTCTTCCTATTCTCTTTGTGCTCTCTTTATCCCCTCTGTGCTCTCCCTGACCCCTCTGTGCTTTCCCTGTTCCCTCTGTGCTCTCACTCTCCCCTATGTGCTTTCCCTGTCCCTGCTGTGCTCTCCCTGTCCGCTCTGTGCTCTTCCTATCCTCTTTGTGCTCTCTTTATCCCCTCTGTGCTCTCCGTATCCCCACTGTGCTTTTCCTATCCTTTCTGTGCTCTTCCTGTCCCCTCTGTGCATTCTCTGTTCCCTCTGTACTCTTCCTGTCCCATATGTGCTTTCCCTGTTCAGTCTATGCTCTCCCTAGCCCCTCTCTACTCTCCCTGTCCCCTCTCTGCTCTTTCCTTCCCCTATGTGCTCTCCCTGTCCCCTCTGTGCTCTCTTCATCCCCTCTGGTCTCTCCCTGTCCCCTTTGTGCTCTCTTCATCCCCTCTGTTCTCTCCCTTTCCTCTCTGTGCTTTCCCTGTCCCTTCTATGCTCTCCCTGTCCACTGTGTTGTATTTCATTCCTCGCCACTTTCTCTGTCTGCTGTTTTTTTCTCTCTGTCCTCTCTACTTCCTGTCTGTGCTCTATCTGCCCTCTCTGAACTCTATCTGCATTTTCTGTATTCTACGTATGTCCTCTGTACTCTCTCTATACTCATTTTGCTCTCTGTCTTCTCTACTTTCTCTCTGTGGTCTATCTTGCCTCTTTGTCCTCTCTTTGACCTCTCTGTGCTCTCTCTGTCGTCCCAATTCTCCACTGTCCTCTCTGCTCTGTTCTCTCTCTGCCCTCACTGTGCTCTCTTTATCCTATCTGTGCTCTCTCTGCCCTCTCTGTGACCTCTCTGCCCTCTCTCTCTTCTCTTTCTGTACTCACTGTGCTCTCTGTCCTCACTCTGCTTTCTCTGTGCGATCTTTCCACTCTCTGTGATCACCATTGCAGCTCTCCAAGTGTCAGTGTGAAGTCCTCAAACATTATTGAACACTGCAACACCAACAAACCATTGGAATGTTATAAATCCTGCTATGCATTTGGAAAATAATTAAGATACACATTAATCTTTATAATTGTTCTATAACTATTAGTGTAAAATTAATTATTATATCAAAGCACGGGCAGGGTATATTATTTGTTTTCAATATTGGTGCAGTACCATTTCAAAGTCATTAGTACTTTTGCATTTAATAGCACCACTATCATCTATAAAAAAATTATTATTTGAGGCACTGACATCTTTCTGTCGCAGGAAATACACCATGACAAGCTGGAGTGGTTCTAGTTTTATTTATTTATCACGTTTACGTAACAATTATTAAACTTTAAAACTGAAATAATGCAGCTGTTAGTGGAACTATTTCCTTCCATCCATCTGATAAAAACGATACAGCCTACATCAAGGACAGCAGTTATTTTCGACAGACAATGGTAACTCATGCATGAGACTCACCCTTCGCTGTGAGGTAGACGATCATTACCTACTGCTCGAAGTCACTAAATGCTGATCAGTGGTAGGGTCCAGCGTCCCTACGTGTTAAGGACTCAAGGTGCAGTTCTGCTGGTGCCTGTCTCTCCATCATCTGCGTGTCGCTGTGGTTGAGGAATCAGTGAGACGCCGACCATGCCATGTGCAGTGATGTCACCCTCTACCTTGCAGACCAACACCAATTCTGCTCCCACTATGCCGCTTTGGTTGACACCTCTGAATTTGAAGTGTGCTGGTACTGTAGTGGAAACAAAACGTTTCGAATGTGTAGAAGATGTTATCCCTTTTCAATACAAGTACTGTCCCCGAGACTTCACAATTACCTTATCACATCATTGTCATACTTCAGCATAAGAGAGTTGCATTCAACTGGTTCAAATTTAGAAAAAAAAAATTAAAAAATTAATTTAAATATGCACGTACGTACTGTATGTACGTACATTATTATCCCCAGGCTGTAATTCATGCACTATTGTCACTCTATAGGGCTTAAATTTAAGAATTTTAGTGGTTCTAAATGCTGTGGTTTTCGAAACACCCGTTTCTTGTGAGAGACGGTGGAGAGATTTTCGAGAAGAATGTTCTAACCTTTCACCTATCGAATCGAGTTTTCCCTCAGTAAGTACACTTGGGTTTCTCTTTTCACGTTTATTCAGAACTGATCCCATTTCTCTAGATTTTTTACGAGGTTTAATATAGTCGTCCTATGTGGAATGGAAAAACCAGGAAATTGCGTTGCAAAACGTCGTCGCACTGTTCCACAATTTTTCGTTATCAAGTAACACATGACAAGATAAACCTTTTGTTATAATGTAAACTTTTGTGGTGCCATATTAAGCCACAATCTTCAATCTTCAACTAAAGGCTGGTTCACAATAAACCGAGAATGGAAACGAGAACGGGAACGGAAATAATGTTAAAATAAATGCATTTAAATACGAGCATTCACAATAGTTAGTTGTGAATGCTCACATTTAAATACATTTATTTTAACAATATTCCCATTCTCAGTTTTGTTGTCGCTTCCGTTCCCGGTTTATTGTGAACCAGCCTTAAGATGTACGTACATCATATAAACGTCAACAGACCTCATAGGAAGCTGAACAGCAGCTATCAGTTGCAATGTAACCATGTACTGTGTCCTTCAAGGCAGGAAAAGAGAGAGAAAAACTGTAGCATGTGACTGTAGCAGACTCCGTTCACCAGGAATGACAAGCGCTGATGCCAAGCTCACTTGTCGCCGGGTACTGTAGAGAATATCACAGACCGCTCTGTATATTGTATTGGTTTTTGTGTAAGTTGAGTGCAAATACATTCTAATTTTTATTCACATGTTGTTTTTCTGACTTCAATTACAGTCGAATTAGGTGAATTTCAAAAAACCATTGTCCTGATCACAAAACCAAAGTTTCAGATGAATAATACATACCTTCTAGGCCTATACTTTTTTGGCATAAACAATTACAAAATGTCACTCATCTTACCCAGAAACAAAAATCATGTTACATAATAATCTAGCATATAGGAACAAGATTATGATTACTTATTGTAGAATAACAGTGTGTAGGCTGGACGTGCATTTAAAATGGTTTACCAGGGGCCTGTTTCTCAAAAATACTAGCTTAGTAGTTCACCAGTTACTAGTTACCAGAGTATATTTCACCAACTCTAGTAGATTCTGTTTCTCAAACTATTTCAACAGTCTAGTAACTTGTGACAATTTTTCACTAGTCATATGATCTCTTTCACTAGTCAGCTGATTGAGTTCATTTGTTTATACCCATTGGTAGGTATTGTTATTTGAGGTTAGGAGGCTAAGTTGTTTGTGTTTTGGTTCTTACTTCTCTCTTCTCTTGAAATTCCATCAATTGAAAGCAAATTAACTATACTCAATATGATTAATGACTCAAAGGATATATCATTCGGTACGTTTTCAAGCATAATAACAAAAATGATAAAGTAAACGACTGGACAAAAAAATTTGTAATAAGTGAGGCTATGGAACTGATACTTCAGAACAAAGATTATGCATAAGTTAGGGACACTTATTGGCCCAACATTAAGAAAGCAACTTTGACGAGTACCAATTCAAGTTCACAGTATCATAATATGAACACATTATGTAGCAAGTGAGTCTACTGGCGACATGGATGCCACTTATGACTTGAAAAAAATCGCTATTTTTTTTTTTCTTCAGTTTTACGTTTGATCTATTCATAAATTAGTGTCGTTTTGTATTTAATTTGTAGGCTAAAGTTGACAATGTCAGAAGGACTGGCAATGGAGGAGGAAAGCCAGCAAAAATTACTGCAGTTGATGAATTGGTATTAGATTATTAGGAAAAAAATCTGCATGTGTTGCTGGTCTAGGGCAGAAAAACCAGATGGCATTGGAAAATAATCAACATCCCGATTTGTATTTGTATTTGAAACTTTGCTGATAATGCATGACTTCTATTTGTTTGTCTTGTTATGGCAGGTCCCACTATATTTAACAACTCTCCAAGCTTTTCAGCACATTATTTAAACCATTCATTATATTTAAACAATGCTCCCGTAAAGGAATAATAATTGCTCTCTCTCGATATAGTTTTAGCACTTCTCACAACAACTTCTTTACTACTTCAATCGAAATCACTAAACCACATTTATTAAAAAAATAACTACAATATTTTGTTTTGATTATCTGAGAAAGATTGCCACTGGTAACTGATAATATAGAAATCACCAGTCTTTAGAGTCTTGTAGGAATATTCCTGTTAAATATTAGTATAATCAACTAGATTAGCATTTTGAGAAACAGAATCACTTTTGAACTGGTGAAATCGACCAGTATTACTAGTCTGTGAACTGGTAACTACTACTTTACCCTTGTAGTTTCTAGAAACACAGACTTGTAAAATAAACAAATATTACTACTGTACAGACTAGTATTACTAGTCCGTAAGTTTTGAGAAACAGGCCCCTGTAAGCTGTTTTTAGTTTTTAACAAACAATGAGATATGTATGCATTAATAACAGTAATTACGCCTTCAGCAATTAATAACGGCTTACAATGAGTGTTATAACTGAAGGATGTGAGAATTCTAATCGCCTTCTTCAGTAAAATAATTATGCTAGTCCCCAAGTAGGACTTTTGTTCAGACAAAAACAATTTACAGAAAGCAACACATTTAAAAAATTCATGGTAAAACCAGAATTTACGTCAATATTCAATTTAAAATCACCACAGACAATAACACTATTTTAAATTATAGAGACTTAAATCAATAAACAGCTGTTCAAATTGATTTAAAACATATTTTTGTCTCCTTTGGGGGTACGATACAAAGCTACTAAAATTATTTTAAGGGCAGTTAAAATAACAACTGTGGCGTCAGTAATATGTTCTTCCAGGCAACATAGATCAATATAGTTTGAAAATTAACACAGTTCTTGAGAAATATGGCAATACCACCATGAACACTATTTCCTCTACAATAAATGGAAGGGCATACATAACCTCCAATTCCACTATACTTCGTTCCAAAATGACAGGCGATGTAAACATTGCCGACAGAGAGAAGTTTACCTCTCTTCTCCTCTGCCGGCAATATTTACGTCGCTTGTCAATGTCTGAACGAATTATGGGACGAAATATAGATAATAGTAGATGTCAGTTAACCAATATTGTGTTACCTACACAAAATGCTAAATAATTTATGTAATGAAGAATGACCTAGAGTTCATTAGATTTATTAGATAGCGACTGGACATTTGAATTACGATATTAAAAATATTACCTGTTACACTGACATTCTTGAGATTTCTTGCCCAACAGGTGGATGAAAAAACGCCTAACCCAGGTGTTCTTAGACCACAGCTCCTTCCAGATGTTCTGCGTACAAATCAACCTTGAATGACGAATAATGTGCGATATCTAGATGATAATTTCTTAGTACAAACCACAGGAAAACTAAGTTTCAAAAAATTAATTAAAGTTTCTGTTTTTGTTTATGGAATTCATCTATACACGTGCGGAACAGTCTTGAGCAGTGCTGCCAACTACATTCTTTATAACTCGCTATGACAGAGTGCAGAAACCGCTAAATGGCTATATTCGCAATGTAAAAAGAAATTATTTTGCCACTGTAAGTGCCAAAAATACCCACTAAACTCTATATCAGCAATATAAATTTAAAAAAAAAATTTTTTTTCCGTTAAAGTAACATAGAAAAACGCCAGCTTTAGCGAGAAAACTGCTGTATTGGCTACTCTGGTCTATGGTAAACAAACCTTGTAGTGTTTTGTTTTCTCAGCATCAATACAAAACCTTACATTGGCCGGTCGTGTGTTCATGAAATACGTCTGTCCATCATTTCTCAAAAACCGTCTGTGGTAGCTCAATGGTCAGACCTTCAGATTGTCACGCAAGCGGCCCGGATTCGATTCCCACTCAGGGGTGGAATTTTTTTTCGATTTTTTTTTTTTTCATTGAAAAGAATCCATAGTGACACTTGTGGCGGACAAGGTCGCAATTGGGGTTTTTCCCGGGGTTCTTCCGTTTTTCCCCAAATTAGGCATTTACATCATTTCGTCACCATTTTTCCATTTCGTTGTCATTCCGTAGCATTCCCTGAACGCATGCTGGCGACGCACAGAGGGTGTTGACCTAGGGACGAATGGGGTAGCTGCTCGAAACCTGGGTGTGGTTAGCCGATGTGGGTTTGGGAATGCGTCACCAGAGGGTTAACGCAGTAGACCTTAACAGGTCGCAGTGCTGGGCCATAGTGCCCTCCTCTTAAATTCAATTCAGCCATTCTTCAAAAGTTGGATTTTCTAGGGACTTACTACGATTATCTCTATTAACCACTTCCTCACTAATCTTAACTCCAAAATCATCATGATTACCTTCCCTTTGATATATTATTCGAAGGAATAAAATCAATACATTTTTCTAATAAAGCTACATGCCTGATAAGAATATTAATTTTGTCTCGAAGTTCACTTGTAGTATGATACTTTGGTGACAAAAAAAATTAACAATAAGAATAGGTATTTTATTATGGTAATTGTTTACTAGGCCTACAGCGTTATTACGTTAACGTAAAAAATAATGTATTTACATCTTTGGATTGTAGCTGAATCATATGTATTCAATACGAAAATAAAAATTGAGTGCCGACCTCAATTTCACACTGAAAATAAGGCCCGAAAGTTGCTGTGAAAGTGCTGGCAGGTGGAGTAGCTCAAACAAGGTAGAAAAGGTATGCAGCATGGAGGGGAAGCACATGCATCTCATTTCCGTGGATTATCAATATGAAGTCGCCATATCTTATAAAAAAAACAAGACCACAAGAAACATGGGGAAGTAATACATCTTA
The DNA here is from genome assembly GCF_040183065.1 of Periplaneta americana. NCBI lineage: Eukaryota > Metazoa > Arthropoda > Insecta > Blattodea > Blattidae > Periplaneta > Periplaneta americana. The sequence goes on from NC_091131.1 coordinate 28,852,758, forward strand.
GTACCAATTGGAGAAATAATTATCCAACAGAAGAGTTGGAATTATAGTGTGTGGTGTATATGTTTAAATTCAGTTACTAATAATTTTTATACATCAATACATCAACACTGCAGTTGATTAAGTACCAGTATGGAGTCGTCAATTACTATTATTTGGCACAAGATCGCACAAAGCATCAGTATGTAATAAATCGCAGTATGACTTTGAAAAGTATTTTTCCAACACTTGAGTCATTATTGCAGCTGTGTGACATTAGTGTCAAGTCAGTAATTTTGTAAAACCACAATAAAAAATAATAATAAAAGCAGTCTGAGAAATGTGTCAGTTCTGGCATTAAGTTACTTAACTAATTTCTATGCAACAGTACTCCCTTAATACAGCCGTCCAAGTTACAACATCAAGTACTCAATTAATATCCAACACAAAAAGACCATAAGAAGGGAAAGCAACAAGTCTCATTGTGAATTGGAAAAATAAAATCAAAGCGTTCAGTTTGTAAAGGCAAGGGTACATTGCATAGTGAACTTGCTTAAGTATCAGTATGAAGTCACCTATCACTATTGAAGACAACAAGACCACAAGAAGCATGGGAAAGTAATAAATTTGAGTTTATATTTGAAAAATATTTTTCCAACACTTTCGTCGGTATTGCAGCTGAGTGTTTGCTTAAATTCAGTTACCAATTTCTATACATTACAGTCCCTATTGCAGTTGTTTAAATACCAGTATGAAGTCGCCTATCATTATTGAAGATAACACGACCATAAGAAGCATGGAAAAGTAACAAAATTTTAGTCTAAATTTGAAAAATATTTTTCCAACACTTTCGTCGATATTGCAGCTCTATATTTGATTGAATTACTGGTAACAATTTATATACATTACAGCCCCTATTGCATTTGTTTATGTATCAGTATGAAATCACCTTTCATTAATGAAGAAAACAAACCATGGGAATGTAATAAATTGTAGTCTAAAATTGAAAAATATTTTTCCAATACCTCAGTCGGTATTGCAGCTGTGTATTTGCTTAAATTCAGTTAGCAATTTCTATACATTACAGTCCCTATTGCTGTTTTTTATGTATTGGTGTGAAGTCTCCTATCATTATTGAAGACAACAAGACCACAAGAAGCATGGGAAAGTAATAAATTGTAGTCTAAATTTGAAAAATATTTTTCGAAGACTCTGGTCGGATTTGCTGCTGTGTATTTGCTTAAATTCAGTTAGCAATTTCTGTACATTACAGTCCCTATTGTTCTTTGTAATGTATTGGTATGAAGTCGCCTATCATTATTGAAGACAATAAGACCACAAGAAGCAATGGAAAATAATAAACTTTAGTGTAATTTTGAAAAATATTTTTCTAACACTTTGATCGATATTGCAGCTGTGTATTTGCTTCAATTCAGTTAACAATTTGTATACATTACAGTCCCTATTCCAGTTCTTTATGTATCATTATGCAGTCCCTATCATTATTGAAGACAACAAGACCACAAGAAGCATAGGAAAGTAATAAATTTTAGTCAAAATTTGAAAAATATTTTTCCAACACTTTGGTCGGTATTGCAGCTCTATACTTGCTCAAATTCAGTTAGCAATTTCTAAATATTACAGTCCCTATTGCATTTGTATAAGTACCAGTATGAAGTCATCTTTCATAATTGAAGATAACAGGACCACAATAAGCATGGGAAAGTATAAATTTTGGTCTAAAATTGAAAAATATTTTTCAAGTACCTCAGTCGGTATTGCAGTTGTGTATTTGCTTAAATTCAGTTAGCAATTACTATACATTATAGTGCTCATTGCGGTTGTTTAAGTTCCGGTATCAGTATGCAGTTGCCTATAATTATTGAAGACAACAAGACCACAAGAAGCACGAGAAAGTATAATAAATTTTAATGCAAATTTGAAAAATATTTTTCGAAGATTTTGGTCGGATTTGCAGCTGTGTATTTGCTTACATTCAGTTAGCAATTTTTATACATTACAGTCCCTATTACATTTGTTTATGTACCAGTATGAAATCACCTTTCATTAATGAAGACAACAAACCACAGTAAGCATTGGAAAGTAATAGATTTTAGTCTAAATTTGAAAAATATTTTTCCAGTACCTCAGTCGGTATTGCAGCTGTGTATTTTCTTCAATTAAATTAGCAATTTCTATACATTACTGCCCCTATTGCTGTTTTATATGTACTGGTATGAAGTCTTCTATCATTATTAAAGACAACAAAACCACAAGAAGCACTGGAAAGTAGTAAACTTCAGCCTAAATTTGAAAAATATTTTTCTAACACTCCAGTAGGTATTGCAGCAGTGTATTTGCTAACATTCAGTTAGCAATTTCTATATATTACAGTCCCTATTACATTTGTTTATATACCAGTATGAAATCACCTTTCATTAATGAAGACAACAAACCACAGTAAGCATTGGAAAGTAATACATTTCAGTCTAAATTTGAAAAATATTTTTCCAGTACCTCAGTCCGTATTGCAGCTGTGTATTTTCTTCAATTCAATTAGCAATTTCTATACATTACTGCCCCTATTTCTGTTTTATATGTACTGGTATGAAGTCTTCTATCATTATTAAAGACAACAAAACCACAAGAAGCAATGGAAAGTAATAAACTTCAGCCTAAATTTGAAAAATATTTTTCTAACACTCCAGTAGGTATTGCAGCTGTGTACTTGCTTCAATGCAGTTAGCAATTTCCATATATTATTGTCCCTATTGCAGTTATTTATGTATCTGTATGCGGTCGCCTATCATTATTGAAGATAACAGGACTACAAGAAGCATGGGAAAGTAAAATTTTAGTGTAAATTCGAAGAAATATTTTTCCAACACTTTGGTCGGTATTGCAGCTGTGTGTTTGTTTAAATTCAGTTAGCAATTTGTATACATTACTGTCCCTATTGCAGTTGCTTATGTATCACTATGCAGTCGCCTATCATTATTGAAGAAAACAAGACCACAAGAAGCATGGGAAAGTAATAAATTTTAGTCTACATTTGAAAAATAATTTTCCTACACTTTGGTCGGTATTGCAGCTCTATGTTTTTTTTAATTCAATTAGCAATTTCTATACATTACAGTCCCTATTGCAGTTGCTTATGTATCACTATGCAGTCGCCTATCATTATTGAAGACAACAAGACCACAAGAAGCATGGGAAAGTAATAAATTTTAGTCTAAATTTGAAAAATAATTTTCCTACACTTTGGTCGGTATTGCAGCTCTATGTTTTTTTAAATTCAATTAGCAATTTCTATACATTACAGTCCCTATTGCAGTTGTTTATGTGTCACCATGCAGTCGCCTATCAGTATTGAAGACAAGACCACGAGAAGCATGGGAAAGTAATAAATTTTAGTCTAAATTTGAAAAATAATTTTCCTACACTTTGGTCTGTATTGCAGCTCTATGTTTGATTAAATTCAATTAGCAATTTCTATACATTACAGTCCCTATTGCAGTTGTTTATGTGTCACCATGCAGTCGCCTATCATTATTGAACACAACAAGACCACAAGAAGCATGGGAAAGTAATAAATTTTAGTCTAAATTTGAAAAATAATTTTCCTACACTTTGGTCTGTATTGCAGCTCTATGTTTGATTAAATTCAATTAGCAATTTCTATACATTACAGTCCCTATTGCAGTTGTTTATGTGTCACCATGCAGTCGCCTATCATTATTGAAGACAACAAGACCACAAGAAGCATGGGAAAGTAATAAATTTTAGTCTAAATTTGAAAAATAATTTTCCTACACTTTGGTCGGTATTGCAGCTCTATGTTTGATTAAATTCAATTAGCAATTTCTATACATTACAGTCCCTATTGCAATTGTTTATGTGTCACCATGCAGTCGCCTATCATTATTGAAGACAACAAGACCACAAGAAGCATGGGAAAGTAATAAATTTTAGTCTAAATTTGAAAAATAATTTTCCAACACTTTGGTCGGTATTGCAGCTCTATGTTTTATTAAATTCAATTAGCAATTTCTATACATTACTATCCCTATTGCAATTGTTTATGTGTCACCATGCAGTCGCCTATCATTATTGAAGACAACAAGACCACAAGAAGCATGGGAAAGTAATAAATTTTAGTCTAAATTTGAAAAATAATTTTCCAACACTTTGGTCGGTATTGCAGCTCTATGTTTTATTAAATTCAATTAGCAATTTCTATACATTACAGTCCCTATTGCAGTTGCTTATGTATCACTATGCAGTCGCCTATCATTATTGAAGACAACAAGACCACAAGAAGCATGGGAAAGTAATAAATTTTAGTCTAAATTTGAAAAATAATTTTCCTACACTTTGGTCGGTATTGCAGCTCTATGTTTGATTAAATTCAATTAGCAATTTCTATACATTACTGTCCCTATTGCAGTTGTTTATGTGTCTCCATGCAGTCGCCTATCATTATTGAAGACAACAAGACCACAAGAAGCATGGGAAAGTAATAAATTTTAGTCTAAATTTGAAAAATAATTTTCCTACACTTTGGTCGGTATTGCAGCTCTATGTTTGATTAAATTCAATTAGCAATTTCTATACATTACTGTCCCTATTGCAATTGTTTATGTGTCACCATGCAGTCGCCTATCATTATTGAAGACAACAAGACCACAAGAAGCATGGGAAAGTAATAAATTTTAGTCTAAATTTGAAAAATAATTTTCCAACACTTTGGTCGGTATTGCAGCTCTATGTTTTATTAAATTCAATTAGCAATTTCTATACATTACTGTCCCTATTGCAGTTGTTTATGTGTCTCCATGCAGTCGCCTATCATTATTGAAGACAACAAGACCACAAGAAGCATGGGAAAGTAATAAATTTTAGTCTAAATTTGAAAAATAATTTTCCAACACTTTGGTCGGTATTGCAGCTCTATGTTTTATTAAATTCAATTAGCAATTTCTATACATTACTGTCCCTATTGCAATTGTTTATGTGTCTCCATGCAGTCGCCTATCATTATTGAAGACAACAAGACCACAAGAAGCATGGGAAAGTAATAAATTTTAGTCTAAATTTGAAAAATAATTTTCCTACACTTTGGTCGGTATTGCAGCTCTATGTTTGATTAAATTCAATTAGCAATTTCTATACATTACTGTCCCTATTGCAATTGTTTATGTGTCACCATGCAGTCGCCTATCATTATTGAAGACAACAAGACCACAAGAAGCATGGGAAAGTAATAAATTTTAGTCTAAATTTGAAAAATAATTTTCCTACACTTTGGTCGGTATTGCAGCTCTATGTTTTATTAAATTCAATTAGCAATTTCTATACATTACAGTCCCTATTGCAGTTGTTTATGTGTCACCATGCAGTCGCCTATCATTATTGAAGACAACAAGACCACGAGAAGCATGGGAAAGTAATAAATCTTAGTTTAAATTTGAAAAATAATTTTCCTACACTTTGGTCGGTATTGCAGCTCTATGTTTTATTAAATTCAATTAGCAATTTCTATACATTACAGTCTCTATTGCAGTTTTTTATGTGTCACCATGCAGTCGCCTATCATTATTGAAGACAACAAGACCACAAGAAGCATGGGAAAGTAACAAATTTTAGTATAAATTTGGAAAATATTCTTCCAGCACCTCTGTTGGTATTGCAGCTGTGTATTTCCTTAAATTTAGTTACCGTACCAATTTCTGTACATCACAAGCCCTATTCCAGTTTTTAAGTATCAGTATGAAGTCACCTATTGTGAATGAAGACAACGAGATCACAAAAAGTAATATAATATTTTTCTAACACTTAGGTCGCTATTGTAGCTGTATTAGTATTGGTATAAATTCAATAACTATCTGAAAGTAGGAAACAAATTAATGGCAGAGATATATACATCTAGTTATGAAGTCAGGAATTACTATGCAATAGTAATTAAATTCCCTATTGCAGCTGTGTATGTATCCATATGAAGTCTTCAATTATTATCATAAATAAGAAAACCATATGAAGCATGGGAAAGTAATAAATCTTAGTATTAAGTTGATAAATATTTGTCTATCAATGCAGTATCTAATACAGCTCAATCAGTACGCTTATTGCTGTAGAATCAATTATGAAGTAAAATCAAAAAATAAAAACTCAGGCACTCTGGCTGTTACACAAGTCCTGAAATGAAACTGGCTAACTCTATTGAACTTTACAGTTCCTGGTGCAGCCGTCAATAAATTATTATGGAACCCAACAACAGCTCAAGAAGCATAGGCATGTAATAAATCTTTGCATGAATTTGAAAAATATTTATTCACGAGTTCAGTGTGTAACACAAATGTATAATATTTGAAGTAAAGTCTATTAATATGTCAAAGTAAAAACAAGCACTGTGGCTCTAGTACAAGTTCTGGCATGAAGCTGGTAATCCCTGTGCAACAATACAATCATTAAATAAGCAGTCGCGGACAGCCGATAAGGGGTGGTTCTCCAGCTTAGGGGTTGGGCGAAGGATTAACAACCCATCAATGTTCAAAATTCTGCGATAAACAGCTAGTACTTTGTAAAATTTAACTTGGGACATAAAAATCTGTCCGTATTTGAGGTGTGTGTCCGTATCTTGGGGGTGTCCGTAAGGAGAAGTTTCACTATATTATATCTTCAGCCCACAACATAAATTGTGTATACAATAAAACTCGTTTTCTGAGAAAAGTGGTTTTGCGCATCTATCGAGTTTAGCAAAAACTCTGAATTATTCTCATAATTGAGCGGTTTCCTGCTAAATCTAGTGTTTTTTTTTTAATATCATTACATGGAGGTGAAATTTTGGATTCTGTAATGCTAGTATATTTATTTAATATTAGCGAAACTGATTGTTATCTTCGCCATCTATTCATAGAAGCATTAACTAAAGTAACTAACACTTACACGAACAAATTATTTATCGATCACTTTCGATATAATTTGTTGGTGTAAGTGAGGTTTCTTTAGTTATTACTTCTATAAATAGGTAGTTGGCGAATATACTAATCAGTATCGCCAATCGTACATAAATATATCCGCATTATAGAATTCAGTATTTCATCCCCCTCTGCTGATTGTAAAACAACACTGGGTTTAGCTGGAAACCGCTGATATTGTCGATTATGAGAATAATTTATGCTTAATCTACATGATCATTTTCCTCGACACTTTTATAACCAGCCCAATAATGGTGCTACCTATTAAGAACTAGTGGACGTCTTTCAAAGTTTGTCAATTTTTTTAATCTCTGGTTCTGACTTCTCCTGTGGTAGAAAGTTCGCTTATACGATCATAAAATCATAAATTTTTTAAACATAAGTGATCACTGGAGTTCAAAGATGTCTGACCCTTAGTAATCGATAATTTGTTCGTGTAAAGCCCGGTTCAGACGGTGCTTGTTTTCTTGCGTGTTACCTAGCTGCCTAGCAAGCTGGGTGCCGTGGTGTGTACGGTGCTGGCTCCCATGTTGGTTACTGTGATGGTGGTTGTTCTGACGGAGCTGGTTCTTTCCACAGTTCAAATTGGAAGATCATCTGCTGTTTCATCTGTTGCCAACACTCATGGTCAAAAAGAAACTAAACAGTGAGTGAAAAACAACTAAAGTCCTACATAAACAATAGTAGATGTCGTAATAAGCAGTGGCGGCTCGTGCCTTTCTTGGATGAGTGTTCACAATATATATATATATATATATATATATATATATATATATATATATATAGGTAATGAACACACTGATATATTCTCTTATAGCTGAGTCACACGTCAGAGATATACGAGTTCTAATATGCATGTACCAAATTTACGCATATAAACCAAAATTAAAACCATTAAACAAGAGTAGAGTAAAATTAATTCATAGGACTCACCTTCACTACTGTTGTAGATGGTGTTGAAGATCTAGATTTATTTGTAGAGAAACTCCATGCGCCTAGTTTTGAGAGATGCAAACTTATCAATAACTCTAATGTTGTTAACAAGATTTTTTTTTCCATGCCAACATAGACAATGTACTTAATCGGTCTTCTGTCATTGTGTTACGGAGGAATATTTTAATTCTCTTTTAATTTAACACAATTTCACACACGTCCGTCTCCAAACTTCAAGTGTTACTGTTTCAACTTTCAATACGCACCAATGCAGCTTGTATTTTCTTTACTTTGCTGAGCAAAAGACAACAGAATCAGCCCCCGTGCGTAACGGTATTTTGAAAAGAAAGAGTAAAGAGAGAAAACAAGTAAAGAGGGAGAAATGAACAGGATGTCAGACCCAAGAGAGATGGAGCATCACTCTTTCTCTGCCATTAGCACGTTAAGACCTGTGCGAGCCAGAGCTATTGTAACCATTGTAACAAAGCAGAAAATATTCTCGCCTCAGACTATTCCACCCTGCTAGAGAAAAATTGTACGAACTGCTGTCAACCTGTCCAATGGAGATTTAAAGACACACGACACACGAACGAGGCATTCTCTCGAGACGAAAAAAGTTGGAACGTTATTGTACATTGGAAGGTAATAGATGTAATAATATTAATACAGTAATACGTACGATTATTCTTGGTTTTTAAGGTGTTCACGTGCTCCTGTGCTCATATAGAGGAACCGCCACTGGTAATAAGGTAATTAAGCCATAAGTGCAAAACAGCTAAAGTCCTATATTTAATTGCTGTTTCTTATAAACAAAAGAATATTAAAAAAACAGGTTTATTTGAAAAACAACGAACATGGCGACATGGTTTCAGTGATGATACATTCCAGCCTGGTTCCAGCCTGCAAACGAGCACGAAAAATAGCAAGGATCCTACCCTCAAAATCCAGCAGACTAACCACCAAAGCAGCCTTATTTCCAGCAAGTGAGCACGCAGGCTAACCATCAGCGCAGCCACCTTGAATCCATCGTCTGAACCGGGTTTAAGTGTTGCTTCTTTAGTTATTACTTTCATGGATAGATGAACAAGATCACAGTCAATGACATCAATAGTACATAAATATACCTGCATTATGGTATTCAAAATTTCATTCCCTTTGCTGATTGTTGGAAGCATTAGTAGGTTTCGTTCGCTCTTTGTATCTCTTTCTCCTTCTCACTCTCTTAAGGGGATCCGGTAGGCAAAATTTCTTGAATTTTTTTTTTTTTTTTCGATTTTTATGCTATAAAATTATACATTCTTTTCTGTTTAATTTGATATATATATATAATTATTCTATCTTCCCAATAACTATTTCTAAAACAAGTGTGAATAAGGCCCTACAATGCATAATAAGTTTAGTGAATTCTCTAAAGCTTTCATTTAAAATTTAATTTAAATCGGAAATCGAAACGAGTGATAGAATACTGTATAAACACACGTATTAAACACTTTCTGAAAGAATTAGCACAATCGCTTGGAATTTATAGTTTTTATTAACGTTTTATACAAATCGCGTATTTAGCCCGAGATACACCGATTTTCCCACTAGGAAGACTCACACTAACAAACTTATGTTTCTCTGCATGCGATCATGAAACTTTTGATAGATATGTGTGCACACACTCGAATTTAACATTTATTTAAGAAATTAGAAAAATCCGGTTGGATTTGTAATTTTTATTCATGTTTATACAGCTAAAATACTCGCAAAAATAAATTTTTAGAACATTTTTGTTTGAGTCGAAAATTGAAACGAGTCATAGATTACTGTGTAAACACGCGTATTAACAATAGAGCTCGAGATTGAAGCCTGGATTTATTTATACTTACGTTTGTCATATAGGCGCCACGTGAAAGGGTTGTGGACACGGATAAAATTTCACAATGTAATAATTTTATTTCTAAAACTAGAATTAAAACCCTTTTTTAGATCAACATTCATATTGTGCATCCTTCTGGAAATATGCTGTGGAAGCTGTTGGCTTAATAGTCATTTTTAGGTCCGGTATTCATGTTATTATATTCCACCTCTTTCAACTTTACCTTATCTACGTAGAATATGTGCTACTTGTATCTATGACCAGATTACCACGTGAATTTAATTCTTAAATATTCCGTGCCATAAATTTTGAAGTTCGTTAACCTGTGTTCATGTTGGCTGGTTTTTACTCATGAAAGAACGCCATTGGTAAATTATGTACAAATAACATCAGACTGCGCAATATCGACTTCACATATCGTTACCGACAAACATATCGATATGCACACCCTTTTTTTGATCTCGGTTTATTGTGAATCAAAAATGTTCACGTCCTCCGCTTTCCATTCTCGTTCTGGTTGTCGTCTCCGTTTATTATGTACCAGCCTTAACAATGAATTGTAATAAATTATTTGAAACAATATTCCTTTTTCAATTTTTTTATTGCTGATGTCTCCATAAAATTAATACAACACGGGAACTAGTCTTGTGCATAAAAAATAATTTCACATAGTTTACATTTGACAATCAATGTGGACACACAGTTGTTTCATGCATTTCTTTAGGGAAAACCATCAGATGCCTTAACACATACTCCTACAATAAAACTTTTCCTCCTAATTTCCTCGTGTAAAACTTAAATCAGTTTTATGAGATAGTGATATACTTTCTACCAAAGTAATTCCTTGGCTTCTGAACACGTCATGTGTTTGTTTTCACAAAGTTCAAAATAATATTCTGAATCTTCGTTTTAAACAATGGATTCCATACGCAAACTATAATCCTAAGTCTTGGAGTATGAGAGTATTTAGCTTTAGTCAGAGAACACAATGAGAAAAGACATTTTTATATACTGAATTAATTCATATACTGTTAATTGCACTCATCTATTCTGCCACACGAACCAGAAAATTCTCACATTCAGCCTTATTTTTGTACCTTATGCACATCATCACTTACTATAATGAATTCGCCCATTATAAAATTAAATAAATAGTCATTTTTTCCAAAGTGAATTTTATGCATTAAACCACGAATAAAGATTTGCAACATGAGTCTGCATCAAATCCCTTTTCAATTTAACAGTCGAAATACAATCAAAGATTAGCAGTTTACTTTAAAAACTCAATACCCGTATCTAAAATAATAAAAAAAAGTAAATAAGTATCTTTGTGCGAGATCGTGCGTATTTGCTTGCTTTCCGCACACAACCAATACGCGGTAAGTGTGAAATACCACATTCAGTATTCCTAACGTAACACACATAACAATTTCCCTATTCTTACCGCTTAAGCGTCATATTCATTTTACTGCTTTAGGCTTTTAACATATTATTTTTAAAGACGTTCAATATAGTAATAATTATAAATTGGAAACTTACCACTGCAATTTCACCTAAATTGCACTGTTAATTATTGTTTTTAAGTATTTGCAAAAATTAAGTAAACTCTACAACACCACAAAAGTTACTGCATTTGTAATGCAAGTAACATTAAGGAAGCCGTGAAAAAATCAACAAGATTCCAGACTCATCATAGACTGGGGGGGAAAAAAGACAGACGTATATCACGGCCTGCTGGAGTATAGTAAACACAGAAAACATTTTAAAGCAACAATGTTGAAGATAGATATTTTTGTTTCGCAAATTTGCCGTCATTGAACAGAAACCAAGATGGAGATTTCATTGCAACTAATTAGAAATTCCTCTTTCAGGTATGTAATAAACGATCTTCGCACAAAATAATGTACGATACACGAGCGGTATGTTTGTTTTCATGTTCTCGGAAATTAAAAAAGCTCAGCTACGTTTCGCTTTTTCAATCTTTTCCTCGAACATGAAAACGTCAACATACCGCTCTTGTAAAGCATATTACTATTTCCCTAAGCTGAATCAAACTATATAACTAATCTAAATTCAATATTTACCATCTAAAATTCATCAGGAACAAAGACTTTTCAATCAAAACTTCATTTTTTTCTATCGAAGTTTCAATCGTTAATTTAAAATTAAATTAATCCAAAAGTGAATAAATTTTGGTGAGATGGTGCTTCCGGCAAGACCAGTAGTAGATAGGTCTAGTTCACATATTTAACGGTAGGTAGCATCGCCTATACTTTTAAATAAGCGATATTCATGGTAAATAACGTGAGACGCAGCTACTAAAAGAAATCAAAAGCTACGCACATTGATCTCCACAACCAACTGGCCACATGACCCCATTAAATCCTGGCTTAGTTTCCTCATGAGTAATGCCTTATTGGTGTCACTTTTGAGGTTCAAACCTGAATTCAGACAGTTGACTAAACAACAACCAAACACATTAACAAACAAGATGCTGGCTGGCTATGTTCACTGTAAGCATAAAGAAACATCTGAAATGTGAATATGGAGAAGAATGGAGTGTGTGAAATAGAAAGACTGAATAAGAAAATGAAACTGAGCTAAAAAGAGTGGGTGAAGAAAGAATAATGCTGAAGCTGATCAGAAAGACAAAATAAATTAGCTAGGTTACTGGCAAAGGAGAAACTGCCTAGTGAAGGATACACTGGAAGGAATGGTGAACGGGGAAAAGTTCTGGGCAGAAGAATATGTTAGATGATAGACGATGTTAAGATATATGGCTTGTATGCGGAGATTACTAAGAAAAGCAGAAAATAGAAAAGATTGGAGAATGCTGAGTTGCAGTGAAAGATGAGCTATTGGAAAGAAAAATATGAATTATTATTATTATTATTATTATTATTATTATTATTATTATTATTATTATTATTACTACCCGTACCCGTGCGCTCCGCTGCACCCGTTAGAAATAAATATAAAGTAATTACATAATTAAAATAGGACGTTTGATCCAGGGAACATTCGTGTTTGATAGAAGGATAAATCGTTTAATATATTACTTAATTTAAATTGCATCCAAATAATTAAAATACGATCATTTTGGTCCAGAGACACTCATTTGGTGCAATGACAATTCCTTCAACCTGTTTCTTAATTTTTATTACATGCAACCATAGTTTAATGAAGATTGACATAATTTAGATTTAATGTGTATATTCTATTTTACTTGTTATAGGTTTCCATTGAATTATGGTAATAACTTAATTTTAACCCTTGTTTTCTACGTATTCAATAAATGGCACTTGGCCCACTATGGTTGTGAACCCTTCAAATAACTTAAATTATATTATATAATATTACATATTATATTATATTATATTATATTATATTATATTATATTATATTATATTATATTATATTATATTATATCAGAAGTTACTGTAATAACATTATAGCATTATGTCCATCTAGAGAAACTACACTTTCCAATGGTGAAATAATAATTAATTATACAAATTAGTTAATTTAGCTTCCTATATTACTTCATATAAACACAGAAACATTCTCTGTAGGCTATCTTTCATAGCTTTCGATTGTTGCTGTCCAAGGCCCCTTATAGACGAAGTCATTTGTTTTTTAATTCATTACGCGGCCTTAGATGACAGTTACTTTAATTTTAAAACTCATTTATCTCATTAAATATCAGTCCTATCAAACTTTTTCAATGAGTAAAACTTATCGCAAATTATTTTTAAAGAAACTTTTGTTATGTAACATTTTTCACAAAAATCAATAATAAGCGAGATATTTCGATTTATTTAATTCAGGCCCTCTTATAACCCCCTTTTAAATAACGTATTTTGAATGCCATATAGCCTAAAATCTAAGTTACAACGAACTTAATTTATATTCCAATTTTCATCAAAATCCGTTCAGCCATTATCGCGTGAAAAGGAACAAACATACAGACAGACAGACAGACAGACAGACAGACAGACAGACAGATATACAAACAAAAATTTCAAAAAAGCGATTTTCGGTTTCAGGGTGGTTAATTATATATGTTAGGTCCGATTATTTTTGGAAAATTACCAGAAAAATTTCTGCTACAGATTTATTATTATTATTATTATTATTATTATTATTATTATTATTATTATTATTATTAAATAATTATATTACCGGTATTGGTGTGTTGACAAGATAAAAGAAAGAGTTGTTATTGTATTGTGTTAATGTATACAATTGTGTTTTGTTCATAGCAATGTAGTAATTTTTATTATGCTGTAATTGTGCAGAAGAGAAGATCGAATGATCTTAAATCTTCCAGTTCAATTAAACATTTTATCATTAATTACCCGACCAATTTCCTAAAACCTTAGCAAAAGCATGATGAAATGGGTTTACGTAACAAATCACTTTCTTAAAATATAAGACGTAAGCAGCATCACGTTCTTTTCACTAACCAATATTAATATGATTTTCAACAATCATCCCCTACACATGGTGATTTACGAGGATTTACCGCCACTTTACGGAGCTTATTTTCGAAGAAATTCTGAGCAAAAGATATCATATAAACACAGTGTACTATATACAGTCGCGAAGCTTGAGGTGATTTCTATCGAGTGCTAGCTCGTTGCGTATTTCACATTGATGCTTGTGAAATGTTCGTTATTGGTTGGTTGTAATGAAAATGTTAATGGCTAAAATACAATAATTGGAATAATAATATTTTACTAGAGACGTAGAAAAATTAAGTTTGTTTTAATGAAATTTATTGATCACGTTTTATTTTCAATTCTGGTGGGATTATTATTGCTTAGCCTACTTTTTTTCTTTTCAAATTATATGTTTTTAATTATAGCTGTTAATTTTATTGTTATTTTTATTTGTTACTTTACTAGAGACATAGAAAAAGTCTGTTACAATAAAATTTATTGATCACCTTTTATTTCCAATTCTGGTGTGATTATTATTGCTTAACCTCATCCCACTTTGTTAATTACGTAAGCCTACACTACAAATACCGGTACACGTAAGTTACTGCATTAATTCATATTTCCATTATTATTGTTGTAAAGGGAAATGCAAATTAATATTTATGGGTTTCATAGTTAATTATCGCTATAATCTTGAATGAGTGAAGCGATTATAGTAAATTTCAGTTCGTTTTGCACAAACAAAAATAATATTAACCTATTTCTTGCAGGTATCTTCGAGTTTATGGTGGAATTAATATACTTCATTAAAATAATAAATTAACTTTATGCATTTAATATTTCAATAATGGAAGGAAGGTGTTAATTTTCCAAAAGAACACAACGAAAGTGTAACATATTTTGTCGTCTGCTAGGAGAGAGATCTGCGATGATGAGGCGATAGTAGCGATCCTAGTGTTGGGCAACTACCCATGTTTGCATTTTTACTACATATTGAGCTTCGCGACTGTATATAGTAGACTGTGATATAAACATGTGTCCAAATCTCACTATTTTCAGAATTACACTAATTTGAAGTTGTTACTAAAATACTATCATTCTTTAGTTTTAAGGGTGAAAGAATATTACAAATAAAGAATGAACTATTCAGAAGTATCATTTTTTTAAACTGGCTAGTGTTCTGAAGCTAAAAATAATTGCTTTATACAGATTCTGTTTTTCAATTTTTAACTAAAATTTACATCAATCTTATGCACGTTTCACTACAGTTGTTACAAATAATACGACTCTAGGAACTTGATTCTTTACAGCTTAATTCTGCATTCTAATGTGCAGTCTTCAAGAATTTACAAGAGTGGCGTGATTTGAAGTGAAGTGCGTAAGAAAATTGTAATTTTGTAGTTAAAAATAAAAAATTAAATTCTGTACGAAGTAACTGTCGCATTCATAACACATTTTTAGCTTCAGAATACCAGCTAATTAAAGAAATGCTACTCCTGAATAGTTCATTCTTTATTTGTAATATTCTTTTACCCTTAAAACCAAGGAATAATGGTATTTTAAAAATAATTTCAAATTAGTGTAACTCTGAAAATATCGAGAATAGGATCCATGTTTATATGAAATTTTTAGCTCAAAATGTCTTCGGGAATAAGCTTTGTAAATGGCGGTAAATCCTCATGAATCACCCTGTATATGTCGTAATATACAAAGTTTTAACGCCGTAACACAATGTTATTTTCAGTATACGGCGCATTATATGTTAAACAAAGCAATAAAGAAAAAAGTTACATTTATGTCACATTAATTTCTTAGAAATATTTTGCGTTTCTGGGAGGTAAATATAAAATTTCCTTACTGTCAGAAGAAAACCTCATATTGGAAGGTGTATACGTTCTATAGAATTGGAATATAAGAAACATTAACTGAGTGACGTTTTACATGATTTGCTTTTAAAGCCTATGATATCCAGCTTAGTAATAAGTCCAATTGGTATCCTGTAAGTCCAGTTCATTGTAAAATGTAATTTGGACAAAATAAATTAGGCAGGAAATGAAGGTGTTCCGTCTTTGATGTTAAAAATAAAAGGAATTTGATATATGGGCATTATCTTCAATTTCTCAGTGAAATATTGCCTCAGAAAGCCATGCTTCGGACATAACACATTTCATACAAATAAATAATGAAATATTATCAATACAATAAAGCATTTCTCTTACATAACTGCATACAAATTTAGTGTAGGGTACAGATTTTCTACTCAACAGTGGCTCATTCATAACTGCAAAATATTTAATTTAAATATTTATTTTTAAAATTATTTCCAATTCGTTTCAAATTATAATAAAATACATAATGTCCAATGTCCCCAGTCTTGATTGTGTGAGACGTAAGATAAACAGGCCTCTAGTATGTATTGTTGCCCAGATATCTTGTTACCTCCAATTAGAAACACCATGATGGTCATTAATCGAAGAGAGTGATTCCAAAACGCGTTAAGTCCGTTATTATGAAAGAACTTGGCTGGTTTTTTATACTCCGATCTACGAACTGACCGAGTCTTCAGTGACATGCACAATAATACTAACTTTTAGACAAGGATTTGCATTGCTTTAGAAGAAAACATGCGTAAAATGGAATGACAGAGGTCTCAAACATGAACATATATAGGCCTCTTATGTACAGAGTGGGGCATAGGAACCAAGTGTTTTTAAAATAATCATAAAACAGTTAGTTTTTGTTTTCAATACATTTTTTTTCGTAGAACACGTTTGTGAGAACATACCATTTCAATTATGAGCGGAAAATTACATCTGGCATGTGATGTCCGTCTGTGTTGACGCATTGTTTAAGGCGCTGACGAAAATTGACCTCTATTCTTTCCAGGGGATCTCTGTTGATTTGGGTGATGTGTTGACGTACTGTGTCCTTTAATTCACCTAATATTCGGGGCTTATCCTCGTAAACACGTGCCTTTAGGTACTCACATAGAAAAAAATCATGTGGACACGTCAGGGGACCGAGGGAGCTATGGAACATCACTAAATCTCGAAATGAGACGATTGGAAAACAGGAGGCAAAGAACTGCCATTGACGCTCTGGAGATATGCGCCGTGGCCCCATATTGGTGAAACCACCTATCTTGTATGGGTGTAAATGTAAATCGCCATGCAAAATCCGTCTTACCGTACGATTGCTGATTCCAAGAGCAGCTGAATGTCTTCGAGCAGAGCGGCCTGGGCTGCGCAGTATCGCTTACCTGACTGAAAATTTTCCGGAGTACGCACTCTGTGTTGGGGGCCGGGCGATTTATTCTTCAGTATTGCGCCTATTTTTTTTAAGATTTTTTAACCCAACATAAGAATGTGTCACGCACGGGAACAGAATCATTGCGATTAATATCGAATCTGTAGCAAAACTCACGCCGTATCGAGGTCACCGACTCGCCATTTCTAACAAAACAATCATACGCAAACATGCGTCCACTGCTCCATGATGCCGACTGCAGGTGAAATGCTATGAGCCACGGAATGGACTGTCACATGCCGCACGTCTTTCCCTTTCATAATGACCGAGTACAAGCCATTTAAAAACACTTGGTTCCCATGCCCCACCCTGTATAAATCATAAAAATGGCCAAATGGACTGAGTGAGCTTTGGGATCACACTCTCTAGTCTAGAAAGCTACCAACATTTAAAATCTTTCTATGATAAATGCAAAGAAATGCACTATCTTTATTATAAATAATTGAAAATGTGAATAATTCAGCTTATAATATTATGTAGAAATATTAAGAAAAACTTCTGCATAACAGAAACCAAACCCATTGATGGTTATACACGAAAATAAAAATGTTGGACATCCAATGAGAAGATTTGAACATTTGGAGCCGAAACGGATTTCAATACTTATATGATGATGATGATGATGATGATGATGATGATGAGGAGGAGGAGGAGGAGGAGGAGGAGTAGGAGGGTGACGAGAAAAAAGAATGATGGCTACGAAAATTTCCAAAGGATCTAAGTTACAGTTTTGTAGATAGAAAAAAATAGAAGCTTTTGAAATTAAATTGTTAAAATTTTTCGTAGAATATTATTTTACATTCTTCTTGTAGTTCACTTTATAACATTTATAGATAAAACGTAAAAAAATTAGCAAATTGTAATCTTTAAAGGTGTTACAATTGTTTTTATAAGAAAAGTGATATACCTTGGCCTTCTGTAAGGTCCCGTTTCGGCGTAGTTCCACACGTCAGCAGTATACTTCATCAGCTAACTATTGACGACGTCTTAAAATTCACCGAAATGGGGCGGTACAGCAACCCAAGGTACATTACTTAAAAAAAAAATATCAATTTTAACACTTTCGAAGATTTGAATTCTTAAGTTTTTTAATTTTTATTTATTTACTTATGTATTCATTTATTTGTTCATTAATTAATTCATTAATTTACTCATTTACTGATTTGTTTATTCTCTCCTTTACTCATTTATATATACAGGTTGAACAATAAGTATGGAATATTGCTAATAACTTCTTAAATTTTAATTTTACAAAAAAAAAAAAAGTTTTCCATTTTGAATCTTGCGTACACTACTTTTAACACTTGGATATAAGTCTGAAGATGGTGTGATGATGCACCGAAACAGCTGCAAGCCGAACAGACTTACATAATTAAAACGAGTAAATCCACTAGTTAATCAATTACTTAAAAAAAGTTTTATACAAAAGCTGTTGGAGATAAACCATATAATATGATATCAGTGTTCGAAAGAAAGTTGGTTGTTCAGGCATACAGAATGTGACAATAAAATTTATTATTTCTAAATGTACAAAAATCTACATGAATAAAAATATATAATACACTAGCATTACCCTCCCTTTTATACGGAAACGAGATTTGGACATTAAAGAAAAATGACATGAACAGAATCAAAGCAACGGAAATGAAATTTTTCAGGACAGCAGGATATACTCTTTTAGACCGAAAAAGGAATGAAGAAATTTTAGAACAATTAGAAGTAGAGTCAGTAGAAGAAAAAATCAGCAGATACAAATTCAATTGGCTAGATCATATAAGAAGAATGGAAAATTAAAGAATTCCAAAAATTATGATGCAATATAAACCTAGAGGACATCGTCGACCAGGAAGACCTTTAAGAAGACTGCTAGATGGGGCCGAAACAGGTCTAGAGAGGCCTAATTCGTGAAGGATGATGATGATGATGATGATGATTTTTAAATGGCATACTATATTAAAATTTACATATTCCGAATCTTCACTAAATTTTATGTGTGAATGTGTATAAATTTTATCCATTTACCCGTTTTATATCTTTTAAATACTTATTAAACTTGTTTCGTGGGCTTAAAACTTAAGAAAAATGTGTTAAAGAACCTTGTTGAGTAGGCCATAAAAGTAAACAAAACACTATGACTAACCAAATTTCACCACAGGTACTCAAAATGAAAACCATTAACAGCCAAACAATGTCCGAGTCTATTACGGAAACAGTCTATGGTAAATAGAGTATGAGATAGAACTGATCAGTTATGTAACTGTGACAAACATAAGGAACTGTTTTCGTGATAGACTGGGACATTGTTTGGCTGTGACTGGTTTTCATTTTGAGGATCTGTTGTCAAGTTTGGTTAGTCATAGTGTTTTGTTTAGTTTTGTGGCCTACTCAACATGATTTTACATTCTTATTTGTCTCAGGTTTGAAGTCAACGAAACAAGTTTAATAAATAGTTAAGAGATATAAAACGGGTGAATGGGTTTAATTTCTACATATTCATACGTACAATTTAATGGAGATTCGAAATATGTAAAATTTAATTTAGGGTGCCATTAAAAAAAAATATTGTTGTTGTTGTTTTCTAATGCCAGGCGTTTGACAATAAAGTCATTTGACCTCTTGCACTCCAATATTTTTCAAAGATATTATCATGACCAGCCACTGTTTACTGTTACATCATGTATACCTGAATAATTAATAATGATATCGTATTCTATGGTTTATCTCCAACAGCTTTTGTATGAAACTTTGTTTTTTTGTAAAACTAAAATTTAAGAAGTTATTAACAATATTCCATATTTATTGTTCACTGTATATAACATATATATATTCATTTACCCATTTCTTTATTCTCTCATACATTAAAATAAATAAATAAATAAATAAATAAATAAATAAATAAATAAATAAATAAATAAATAAATAAATAAATAAGTGAATGAATGAATGAATGACTAAATAAATAAATAAAATATATATATTCATCCATTCATTCTGGTGAAGTTAAGGCTATCAGGCCTCCTCTTCCACACCACCAGAAATAGTCGTACAACTACTATAATCAAAATCAAACTATAATCAAATTAAAACCACACGGAAATATACAGTCACACAAATTTTAAATAATGATTACCGGTACCTATTATAATTATAGCCCTGTTAATTTCAAGGCTAAAATATTAATTTTATTGTTTTATAGGTTATAAAATTAATGTCATTCATTTGCAAGTAAATTTGACCTTCAAAACTACTACAGAGAAAGAGAACAAAGATAAAAATCGTGCTATAATTAAACTGTATTCACAAAAAGGAAAGGACAGCAATAAGAATTGGAGGAATCAGTTGCTTGGAAGTTTAAAGTAAAAGAGGTTAATTGACTCCATCAGTATAGTTCACAATTATAGATCTGACTTTAAATAGTATTTATATTTTGAGTATGTCAGTCAGAAACCTCTCATTCAGGGACAGGGATTATTTGTGTGCTGTGAATTTATGATACGAGACATCATATATTGCATTATTTATCGTTCCTAAAATAATCCTCCTGCTTCCATGAGTTCCAATCTAGTAAACTCGGATACCAACATGCTGCGGAGAGTGTAACAAGACTTCTGGGCCCATTAAGTTACGTGGCTTTTACAATAATTATATTACTACATACTCCGTTTCTCTCTTTAGTGAAAGTAACATTAATAAACAATAAAACATATACAGCATAAATTCAATTTCAATTTCCAATTTGCCTACAACACATTAACACTGAGTCTATATAAACGACTGGATTAAAATATGTATCCTACTACAATCCTTTAGAGAGCATTAACAACCTTACTAAGAAAGCTTTTGGGGAGAATTTTCTAACAAACTATCATTAAATGCTCAATGGATATTTCCACAGCCAGGCCAAGCACTTCAGTGTGGTTTTGAGATTTCTTAAAATTAAGTTGCATTGTTATTGTTTGATAATAGTGATTTTAATACTCAATTGTATTTTCAATTTCCCAAATATTAATTCGTATATATTGAAGTAAAACCATATGAATGACAAACTGTTTTCATAATAATTAATAAAATTATATTATGGTGTTATGAAATTGGCAACTGTTGCACAAGATGTCCGTCGTTGTTATTTGTGCTGGAATCACATTGTTTTTCTCCAATTTATGTCAGCACTGCACTTTATAAATGTCGATATAAGGCGCACATTGTACAGACTCAGAAACAAAATTTGGGCCACCTGAATTTTCCAAGTTCCAGTTGTAACATACTGCGCATACTCAAGTGTTCAGTGCTTACTGAGCATGCGTAGTATGTTATAACTGGAACTTGGAAAATTCAGGTGGCCCAAATTATGCTCAGTGCTTACAGCACGCCCAATATGTTGTAACTGAAACTTGGAAAAATTCAGGTGGCCCAAATTTTGTTCCTAAGTGTACATAATGTTAGGCTATGACAAAGTTATATGTGTAAGAATATAATATATTAAATTAAATTCATTTTCCTCTCACGCAACAAGACTCAAGAAAGACGACAAAAGACGAAATTGAACTACCGCTTTAATTCTAGTCCACACATATTTTATTCCATTACATTCGTTTAACAATATTCAATATTTTACGGACTATTATTTGTTCTTGTTATTACATATCGTCATTGTTCCTGCAATAACTTCTATGTGACATAATTATCGATTTTCTGATTTTTGCTCCATTAAATAACTTAAATAGCAAATAATAAAATCTCCTGTATGTAATTATATTTCTTTGTTTCCAAAATGTAAGAATTCACAGTCCCCTATGTACGGCTGCCATAGGATGAATAAATGTGTTTTTTCTTTCTACTGAAGAATTTTATATTTTGCACATAGGAATTATTGCAGGAACAATGATGATATACAAATAAGGTATTTCCTGAACTGATGTATTAATTTATGAAATACAAATACTGGTTTTATGCTCATATCAATGTTATTTTGAAAAATTGTTTCAAATAATTCCGAATACTGTATGTGTGTAATAAAATCACCTTTTAATTATGTTTTGACAGTAGCAATTAGGACCTAACTAATTTTAGAGATATTTAATTTTTTTAAACCAGTCGCTGTCCTGTATTTACTATTAAAACTTGCGTTGGTTTTGATTTCATATATGATTTCAACTTCTGATCGAGCATAAAATGTAAGAATATTTTGTGTTTTCTATTTTGTACAACATTCGTTTTAAAGTTTTCTTTAATTAGATATGTGAAACATCTTAATTTATTTCAGTACCGGTATTTCAGTTTGTAAATTCATTAGGTGGTTTAATAGGAACATTATATAAAAATTTCAATTTTATTCCTTTAAACATGAGTTGGCCAACGAATCATCAGTACGATTACAATATTAGTAGGCTTCATAAAGATTAAATTACATGAAACATGACATAATGTAAGTAGATCTATTTTGAAGTATGATTTTTTGAGGATCAAATTGAACAGCACACATTTAGGCCTACATGAGAATATATTTTATATCCCTAAACAAAAATTGTTTAATGATAATAACAGTAACAATAATAATAGTTTCGTAGATCCTTTTACAAAGCAAAGATTAGTATTTGCTTCGACATAAATTGGAGAAAGCTATATTCTTATTTACATATGTATTAACAAGGCGATATTTTATCAATATGTTTTGAAATAGTCCTGTTTTAGTGCTTCAGACATTGCTTCTCAAAAAATGGAGATTTTTAAACTAGCAAACAAGATGCGATTTTACTAGAAAATAAAAACAATAATATATATGAATATATTTAAATAACAAGTCACTTCAAACAGGGAATATAATATATATAAAATATGGTACTGGCTCACTGAACATTTAACAGTTACTAGAGGTGACCAATATGCAGGTTAACGAACAGTTCTAAAGGTAATGGGCTACCAAATACGTTTTTCATAACTTTATATTGCTATAGCTATACCACCTTCAACTGAACCATACCCAACTGTAATTTTGTTTCTGTTTATATTAAAATGTATATAAATATTAAAGAGCCAAACACTCACGTACAATGATAACATTTCAAGGAATATTTTCGAAAATTTCTCTCTATAGTGAGAAGTTAATCTCTCTAAGTTTTTACATTGCCAGAGAGCGACTGTAAAATTAAGGAGAAGTTTTTTTTTTATTTGCCTTCAATATCAGGTAATATACTATATATAAAATTCTTTTAGTTTTTATATAGGACGTCATTCTGTTAAAGATGAAATGAGTAATTTTTAATTCTGACTCAGTGTATTTTAAAAATCTGAAGCCTCTGTGGCAATGAAAAAAGTTGAACCATTAATATAACAATAGTAGCAATATAATTTCTCATTCGTTTTTAAAACAATAACTTTTTTGTCTGTCATGTCACTAGTTATACTGGAAAATGAGTTACATGGCCTTTGAAAAGAACATATAAAGAAGAAATTATTCACACTTAAGATAGGCGCTCACATACCGGAAAAATTTCGTTTGTTGCGATCGGATTTTTGTTATAGTATCGCTCACTTGTCCGAATTTGCGAAGTAATCATCAAATAGTGTTGCGATTTACCGCTAGGGCACATAATTTCATCCTAGTGTTCTGAACTGAACCTGAAAATAAAATGAATAGCTCTGTAACTAAGATAAATTATAAAGGATATACATGATTAATTTAGTATTTTCCCAGTCTCATCGCAAATGTTCTTTCTCCATATTGCATTGCTATAATTCTAATTTCATAAATTATAAAGCTCTTCATACTGTTGGACTTAATAAAAAGCTTCGCGTCATTCATTTCATTATGCCTTCAATATTACCAAGGCTTCTAAACTCCTCATAGGTTGCATTATTATCGATCTTGTAGGCGAGGGATCGACGGGGAAAGGAGAGCGATTCTGACGTCACAAGATAGCTGAGCGCGCCAAAGCTCAAATGCTTCAAGGCAGTATCTCGTGTTTTTTCTTGTTTATGTTGTTTTGAATGCATTATGCCAGGTCAAAGATGTGCTGTTGCGGTATGCAACAATTCTAACGATAAAAATAAAGAGTTGTCTTTCTTTACCATTCCTAAAGATTTAGGAATTAGAAAAAAAGTGAGTAATTGCGTGCAAAAGACAGGATAAATTCAATGCTGATGCAAGCAGATTATGCTCTGATCATTTGAAAGATGACGATTTTGTTCCTGATTTTCGAGCAGCTTTAATGAAAATAAAGCCGAAACGACCGACAGCTTATAGGTAAGTTTAAATAAATCACATAGGTCTATATAAGTAGCCTATGTTAATACCAGAGGTGGAGGGTGGAGGGTTAACGATTGATGTTTTTTCGCTATAATTCTCATTATATTGATTTTATATTAACGATTTATGACATTTTGTCATTATGGCATAATCAGTGGGTTAATCATAATAGCCTCCAGTGACAATTCATTGTTGAGTTATAATGATTATTGTAAATGAACGTGTTGTTGACATTTCATTACCGGTACATGCCCCTTTTTTCAAACCTTAGAATGAGATATTAAAATCAATCAATGTTAGATTTTTTATAAACATCCATTTAAAACAAAAACACCACAATCTTGGCCCTCTTTACATTTTAGTACATTATTCTATCTTTTGAAGGTTTAACCATGTCATCACCAGCCTGGCTAAGTACATTCAATAATACTGAAAAATTCTACAATGAGTTTCATGGCAAGAACACGATTAAAAAGGGGCGGAATATTATAAAAAAACCAAAGCATATGTGGCAATGTTCGTACATAACGTCCAACGTGAAATTTTATTGTTGATTGTACGGTCAAAACTAGGTTCTTTATACGACTCTAGTATGTTAACACAAGACTGGAAACTAGCAGACGAAAACGGACGTCAGACACTGAGAGCAGACGAATTGTTAAGAAATACAGAAAAATAATGCAGTGACGAGTGTAAGTACAGCTTTTATATACATTTTCAACGTATTTATTTTATTCCATGATACGTACACACTTGGTTTATATTCCTTGTAATGTTTTTATTTGAGGCGATTATTTTTATAATGCACGCTTATCATTGAAAATAAATGACCAATCAGCATAGACTCTTCACCCGTCATCAGCCAACTAGCTATTTGATTTGCTATTGAAAAACGAGATAACCTGTTGAGAGTATAGAAGCCTTGCAATATTACTGCGATTGGAGGCCTTCCAATCGATATATTTGCCATGACATTCTCTATTTCGATCTTGGACCGTACGGAAATCCTCTGACCAGAATTCTGAACGGAATCTGATCATGTAGACAGAGGCGATACGGCCAAGTGAGCGATGCTCAATTAAAAATAATACGAAGAATAAAAATCTGAAAGCGGAGAACGAATTTTTTCCGGTAAGTGACCGCCCAGCTTTATTCGACCTTATGATGATCGTATTCATTACAATGCATTATTCATTAAAATTAGGATGCGAACCAGCAGGCAGTGGTTTCAACTATCTTTATCTGAATGAAGAGCAGGTCTAAAGAAAGAATTAATAAATGATCAAAATAATATCACATTCCATTTTGTCTTTCTTATAATTTTATGCTAAAACTCAACATTTAAATTAGTATTTTCTCAGGATTTTATACAGAAATATCATTTCAATTTCACTGTTAATAGAAACCAATTAAGAACTTTGTCCTCAGAGTCTGTCGATACTGAGTATACAATTGCACGAGAAACTAATTTGTTTAATCAGTTCATTTACAAGGTATTTTCTCACATATTGAAAAGAGTGTTAGGTAATAGTACGCTAATTTAATAGTATTCTTCTCTAACAAATTTTTACCAGTTTCAAATCACCCAGGATATATTAAACTTTCAAATAAATTGTAAGCCAAATGAGGTAAGTATTTTTCTCCTTGTCTACGCTCATAATTTAAGCCGAACATTCCACGCAAATATATTTCAGCAAAGTAATAATACTATATAATTTCTTAATATATTTTGTTTACCTGTACTTACCTGAGCACTGTATTGATTTATACCAAAGATTTGGTATTTTAGTATGTATACTAATAATGTGCAGGAAAATTGTTATGTTCTCACTGTAACTGATCATAATTAACGGACGCTAATAGTTTTGTAATAAATGCGGAAATGTATTGAAAAAAAACGGACTTAATAATTTTATTTATACATATTACGGTAATAAAAGATCAAGTTCGGAATAGAAATTGTTAATTATGAAATTATTACAACTTTTACTTTAGCAAAGCAAACAAAATAGTGATCGTAATATGGTATTACAAAATGTATCACTAGATATAAACATTGTTGAACCAGAATCATATAAGAGAAAATCATTTTTTCAATCGCCACAAGTAGATCTAAAACGAATTTAATCGCCACAAGCAGATCTAAAAGGAATTCAATCGCCACAAGTAGATCTAAAACGAATTTAATCGCCACAAGTAGATCTAAAACGAATTCAATCGCCACAAGTAGATCTAAAAGGAATTCAATCGCCACAAGTAGATCTAAAAGGAATTCAATCGCCACAAGCAGATCTAAAATGAACACTGGAAGTTACCGAAGCAGAATGATATTCTAATGCTGCAACTGGAATATAGGCATTGTAGTTTTACTTTATTTTACTTTAGACGCGTAATAAAAATAGTGACATATTGAAAATGGATTATTTAAATATGTATTAGTTACTTTAAAGTTACTCACCGAAGATAAGATAAAAACTAATTACAACTTTG
Source organism: Periplaneta americana (assembly GCF_040183065.1). Taxonomy (NCBI): domain Eukaryota; kingdom Metazoa; phylum Arthropoda; class Insecta; order Blattodea; family Blattidae; genus Periplaneta; species Periplaneta americana. The sequence continues at coordinate 28,879,989 of NC_091131.1, forward strand.
TTATTAAGAATAGAAAAACAATGTCATGCAAATGGAACTAGTTTTCTCATTGCATAATTTAAGCAATAATTAATAAAACTTACTATTTTCCACAAACCTGTAACGGTTTGTTACAAAGTTACTACAAACATACCGTAGCTTATCAAAAACACTTTATGGCATAAGTTGAAAATTACTACTTTTGATGACCATCGAAATATTAAGTCATCGCAGTAGTTTATTCTTATAATAATATTAATATTATTTTTATTGATAAAGAAAGGATTTAATTCGTAGAATAAATTGCATACTTCGAACTTATGATATAATGTCATAATTAGTACGATTGTAATCGATAATTCCACAATCATTACTTCATTCTCCTTCACGAATCTATTTTGATCTATTTATTAAATGAATTTCGCCTATAAGTATCTGCCACTTGAGTTTATTTCGTAAAATTATGTCTTCAAATCTTTCAAAATTAATTTCCTAGATGTGTTGCAGCCGTACTATTGAACGTAAATCAATTTTTCATAAAATTGTATTAATTTGAAGCTCCTGTATGATTCAACAATTTCTTTTGTAGTATAACAATATACAATCGCTTTTTTCCGATGAATTTGATATCTTCTCAGAATAATCTGCTTTATGTTGTTTCATTATTGTTCAAATTTCGTTTCCATATTATATCAATGTAAGAGTCGCCAATGTAGTGTGTGTCCTCAGTATGGTACGGTACTTTATTTTCTTTAATATAAAGACTACTAGAAGTGGACAATGATTATGCGTCTCAGCTTTGTCTAGGTTGATCGTAAATTTTTTATGCAAATATAAAATACATCATATAATGAAATTAACTGTAAGAGAAACAGATATCACACGAAATTAATTTTACAACCTACTTCCGTACTTCTTATTATTAAGATGTATCCTGGGTGAAAAACTGAGAAAAAAATTACATATCATTACAATAATATTTTATAAAGTGCTAGCGAAGGTTCGACGTTACTTCTAACAGCTGTTTGTAAGATTTCGTTTTCTGTTTTCATATCAATGCCCTGTCTCATGAAACAAAGACCAGAAGTGACATATTTTTTCGGATGTTATACGATGTCGTGTTGCTGTTACCTTTATATGCATCCTTTCTTGCATTTATTCGTTTGATAATTAGAGACAGGATACTCCTGTATTTTTATTAAATCATTCTTCATTACTCAGTCTTCATATCCACCAATTTCAAGACTTCTAATTCTATATACAGAGTGTTTCAAAGTGATGATAAAAAAGTAGAGATTAGAAGTGAAAGCGAAGAGAAGAAAAAAGTTCCAGTAGACATGGTTCCGCAAATAAACCTTTCGCTAAATAATGTAATTTTGTGCTGGTTGGGGCCCACTGAATACTAACAAAGGAAGGGTTTCGGTTCGAACAGGCATTTTTGGTTAAACATTTGTACAGAGGCTTGCCTTACAATGATGATGAAGTCCGTAAAAGCATTTATTTGTGTAACTTTCTGTTTGGTTAGTATTGGTGAATACACTTCTTTAAAAATGTACATGAGGATTTTCTATAAAATGCATGAAACAGCATGGAGCAGAGAAATAAGCACAACACGCAGAAGCGACACCTGAACAATCTTCTGAACCACACACCATTGCTGAAAAATCAAATGCCAGCAGAATTACATTTTTGAAGTCCGAGACTTGCACAGGATTCACGTAGCCAGCTGACTGCCAGGAATACTGAAGCATAGGGCGGAATACTAGAGCAGACAACTGATTATGAATAACAGAGTGCATTTTCATTATAAACACTCGATTTCCCAAGCTAAGTTCTGGATTCCCAGCAAGAGTCCTTATGTAATCTGTTATCCTCCGAGCATATATTTTGTATTGTCTAAGGAAATAGATATTCAGAGTCTGCATGTATTTAGTTTTTTTTTAGGTGGAATGATCATACAATCCTTGGAATGATTCATTTATTAAGGTTGTGTCCTTGTGCGCATTCAATGAATCACACAACAGTGTACATTTTTGATTAGGTGCAATATTTTTAGACAGAACGTTGGAGAAAAATGTTCTTCAATGGGCTTTAGACATTTTACCTCTCGCACTAGCTTCTAGGCTAGTGCTATGCTTATGGGTAAGATGTCCCATCCCCTTAACTTGTGCAGTGCTCTCCCCACCCCTCAACTTATACAGTGCTCTAACAGACAAACCACACATTACGCAAACGAATGCTTTTGGGAGCTTTACAGAGATGTAAAGATGTATACAAATTTTGGATACGAAATTCCTGTTCGAGCCGTAACCCTTCCCTTGTAAGTACTGATTTCAACAAAAGTAGTGAAAATCGTTATAGTTGTGCACGATGCAAATATGAAACAAAACAAAGAATTTAGAGTGACAAATAAATATATGATAATGCGTATTTTTATGTTTTATTTAATTCACTATGAAAGGTTGAGAATTTGATAGTGTTTGAATATGTATGTTTTATAATTTGATAGTGCATGGAAATCCAGTCTCTAATTACGACAAACAGTAAATACACTACAGAAGAAGATGTATCTAAAATATGATTCGTATGTTAGAATTTTCAAGATGAAAGAACGTTAGCTTATTTTTCATAAATCGTCTTCTACACAGAACTACAAAAATTAATACAAGTTTAGAGAACCTACACAAGAAACCAAATCTATATTGGACAAGGAATCAAAAGAAAATACGCGTGTTTAAAGGGGGGATGCCAGATAAGATTGGTACTAAATTCCAAAATTTGCTTAAAATTTTGTTACATAATAAATGCAATAGCTTGATAGAAATTGACAAGCCTATAAGAACTTAGGGAACAAGGTGATCATTTCTTAAAATGATATCTAGAATAACTATAGTTGAACAGGCAGCGTTTTGTAGAAATATTCTTATCAACGATAATGTCCATATTAAAATTATTCAGATAGAATATTAGTAAAAATATTAACTTTTAACTTAGTTAATAATTTTACACTGACAGTTCACTGCAACGTTTGATGGCAAGATAGAGCGAGTTGACTTAAATATAATCCTTCTCTAGCACTTAAATAATGTCAATGTATATTCAATTCTAACTTCATAATTTGATTTATGTAAGAAATAATATAAGGGACATTTTTCTTATAAGGAGGAAGAAATTCGGTACATAATGGTCTCCTCTCGTTTAATTTACTTTCTTTAATTAAATAATATTTTATGCGTGGTATTTTAAAATTATAATATATTATGCGAGAATTTGGTGTGTTCTAGGGTGGCCAGATGTTCTATATTTACATGCTGATTAGTGGTGTAATAATAATTTTTCTGACAGTGTATTTTATTTAAGTTTATTCAACTCAACATTCATACTTTTCCTGCAATAAGCTAGTGAATCAAAACATATTTCAATGCAAGAATATGAAATGCGCGTAGATCATACATCAATGTGATGAAAGACAAATAAAAAAAATGAAGTACTACAATACCTATGAAGTATTTTATAGAAAAATATACTCATGCTTTTCGGTGTCTAAGAAGGATGAAGTTATAGGAGAATGGAGGAAGTTACACAATGCAAAACTACACGCACTGTATTCTTCACCTAACATAATTAGGAACATTAAATCCAGATGTGTGAGGGCAGGGCATGTAGCACGTATGAATGAATCTAGAAATGCGTATAGAGTGTTAATTGGAAGACCTGAGGGAAAAAGACCTTTGGGAAAGCCGAGACGTAGATGGGAGGATAATATTAAAATGGATTTGAGGGAGGTGGGATATGATGGTAGGGACTGGATTAATCTTTCTCAGAATAGGGACCTGTAACGGGCGTATATGATGGCGGTAATGAACTTCCGGGTTCTCTAAAAGCCATTTGTAAGTAAGTATTTTGTTATGCAATAACTCTGGTGTCGCGAGTTTAACTTCCATATCACATTCCCGGCCGGGAGCATACGATCCGCGGTTCTCATGACACTCACGATTCATAGATAATCCGCTCACTCAGTCCGAGTCTTAAAGCATATCTCTTAACCTAGACTATCGTTTTCATCTCTGCAACTGCAGATATTCTCGTTGCTAGGGTCTCTGTTGTGTGGAGTCATTATTTTTAATGTGAGCAATAGAATTACATGTTATTTAGAATTACGTCTCGGCGGTTAGATAGACGTAGGCTAGCTTGTTTTTTGTTAGGAATAGAAGGTTCTGTATTTCCCCTTACTTTGGTAAAACTTTGCTAAAATAATTTCGAGATTGATAATATTTTAGAACTTTCATTACCAAATATATACTGTGTGATTCAAAATGCAGGCCTATCTGTGAAATGGTAGATTATGGAAAGTAACATCATTACTTTGAATGGATTGCGAAATAATTACAGTTGAAATATTCTAACATATGATGTTCATTATCGTGTCTAGCACCCTTCCTTTACTTGTCTATACGTCATGACTCTAGAGGGGGGTTATGTTTTGTAAACAAACGCCTCCCTTTGATGATGATCGAATCTGGAAGAAGTAAAGTTAGATCACTAACCTTGAGAATGCAAGTAACTTTTCTGAATAATGAATGAACTTGATTTAATCATTTCATTCTTAAACTTCCACTCTAGATAATAACAAATGCATACTACAAAATATCCGAGACGGCAAAAAAACGTAAGAAAATAGGCAATCGTAAATTTGTGGACAATATCCGTTATCTGTCATAGAATCAGTTGCATGTTAAAATTATATTATTTTCTATATCCGATTTTTTGGATGGAGGACACTTTGAACAAATCTTGTAAATAAACATAAGGCTCCCCAGCGTGATAAATTTAATGTTGATATAACACTGGTGATACGAACGGATATTTTCTAACTAACAATAAATAGTATATTACGATACAAGGTTGGGAAGTGCTTTTTACAAAACCGAAGAAAAGTTTGAAAAAAGAGCAAAGCGAGTTTTTCAATTTCCGAGATTTTGTAATGCACTTCACAAACGTGTACTGTACAACATTTTTTGCACGATTATATTTTTAAAATTGCAAATACAATATATTCCTTCAGTATAGTTTTATGTTATGAAGAATGGCTTCCCTAGCAACAAGTTTCTGTGTGAGAATTCTAACTTTCAAAGCCTAACAACAATATCTGTAAATACAGCAAAAAACATGATCGTGCAAAAAAAGTATTACTGAATGATATTTTCATGTTGTTCTGATGCTACTGGAATTCCAATTAAATAATAGTAACTTCATGTAATGGAAATCGTATCACAACATCACAGTTTCAAATTAAACTTAAAAATATTGTATCTCTGAAACAACGCTCTATTTTTTTTAAATGTTTCAGATACAAATCTTTCATCACCCAGCATTTCACAAAAATCTTTCGAAACATTCTGTATATTATTATTATTAACGAATTTTAAATTCATAAGCTGAACAATTTCATTTTTAAGTAAAATGTTTCGTCATGCTGTAATATTTTCAGATTCGAGCAATACTGAAGAAAATTCTTAATTTCATAATATTACGTCGGTGTTGACTAGTTCCGGCATTCCTACATTTTCTAAGAACGGGTAAGGTATATAGTTCCAGATGCACTGTAACTATTAACCTATAATCCAACATACTATCGTCAGGTATATTATTTAGAGTCTGACGAGTTTTGGTGTACAGTCATTTGTCTATAAACTATGAAACTGCGATCACCAGAAGTCACTTTTAAATGCAATTCATAATACTTCAACATAACTACTCGAAATTTTGTTTCTACCTCTTCGTTTTTCATTACTTGCATACGTCTGATTTCATACGCCATCTTATTTTTGTTTTTGCGAATCTCCTAGTAAAATAATCAATAGTCTTCGCAGTCTAGCAAAATGCTAGTATAGTCTGCAAGAAACATAGCAGAAGAGAAATGAACAGTAAATGCAGTTAACTAGTACTTCTATATTTCTACACGAAACTTTTATTTTGTCATTCAATTTTTTATTTTATTTCCGCATCATACTGAACAGTAAATATTATTATTTTGATGCTGAAATTGACGAAATTTTAGTTTTAAGACACCGTGTGTGTGTGTGTGTGTGTGTGTGTTTAAGGGAGAAGTTTTATATAATATTCTTATTGAATTTGGTATTCCCAAGAAACTAGTTCGATTAATTAAAATGTGTCTTAGTGAAACTTACAGCAGAGTCCGTATAGGCCAGTTCTATCTGATGCTTTTCCAATTCACTGCGGGCTAAAGCAGGGAGATGCACTATCACCTTTACTTTTTAACTTCGCTCTAGAATATGCCATTAGGAAAGTTCAGGATAACACAGAGGGTTTGGAATTGAACGGGTTACATCAGCTATTTGTCTATGAAGATGACGTGAATATGTTACGAGAAAATCCACAAACAATTAGGGAAAACGCGGAAATTCTACTTGAAGCAAGTAAAGGGATAGGGTTGGAAGTAAATCCCGAAAAGACTAAGTACATGATTATGTCTCGTGAACAGAATATTGTACGAAATGGAACTATAAAAGTTGGAGATTTATCCTTCGAAGAGGTGGAAAAAATTCAAATATCTTGGAGCAACAGTAACAAATAGAAGTGACACTCGGGAGGAAATTAAACGCAGAATAAATATGGGAAATGCGTGTTATTATTCGGTTGAGAAGCTTTTGTCATCTAGACTGCCGTCAAAAAATCTGAAAGTTAGAATTTATAAAACAGTTATATTACCGGTTGTCCTGTATGGTTGTGAAACTTGGACTCTCACTTTGAGAGAGGAACAGAGATTGAGGGTTTTTGAGAATAAGGTTCTTAGGAAAATATTTGGGGCTAAGAGGGATGAAGTTACAGGAGAAAGGAGAAAGTTACACAACGCAGAGCTGCACGCATTGTATCCTTCACCTGACATAATTAGGAACATTAAATCCAGGCGTTTGAGATGGGCAGGGCATGTAGCACGTATGGGCGAATCCAGAAATGCATATAGAGTGTTAGTTGGGAGGCCAGAGGGGAAAAGACCTTTGGGAGGCCGAGACGTAGATGAGAAGATAATATTAAAACGGATTTGAGGGAGGTGGGATATGACGGTAGAGACTGGATTAATCTTGCTCAGGAAAGGGACCAATGGCAGGCTTATGTGATGGCGGCAATGAGGCTCCGGGTTCCTTAAAAGCCAGTAAGTAAGTAAGTAAGTAAGTAAGTAAGTAAGTAAGTAAGTAAGTAAGTAAGTAAGTAAGTAAGTAAGTAAGTAAGTGTGTGTTTATTGCTGCAGACTGTAAGGATTTCTCAGAAACAATTCAGAAAATATGCTTTCACCTTACATTACTTTAAATGTATTAAATATGACTCAAAATCTGGCCACCCTATGGTGTATTTTGACTAGGATTAATATTAATTATACCAAAATGACGCCTTATGGGGCCCACCCGCCTCTTTTCCTATAGTAATGCATTCAACAGCTGACCACAGTAATGTGCACTTTGGGTCTGTGAGAGGTCAGGGATCTATTTAAGTATGTCCATAAATTTTCATAAAACATAACAACAAACACAACACTATACTGGATGAGCATTTTGTTAAAATGTAGGGCATTTACATTCACAAATATCACGATTTTAATAGTTTCCTCTTTCATTTAGACTGAATTATTTGGACCGAGCATTGTAACAAATGCATCCCCACACAAGTTATATTTTTATCTATCTCAACCCGTGGCGTTTCAGGTTGGCAGCCCTGAGACTCCGTCATTGTGTTGGTGTTGGCAGTGTTCCCGTCCTAGACGGATGAGGTTGCTTGATGGCTGTTGAGGGTGAGGCTGCTGGCCCTGAGACTCAGGCTCGCGAGGCTGAACGTGGAGCGATGTTGATTCATGTTGTGAGGGTCATCGCAATACAGGTAGAGCCTCGAGCTCACGGACCGGTGGCAATCTGGACAAAGGCGCTTCTTCTTCTTGTCTCTTCGTTTCAGGATGTCGTGAGCACATCTGGAAGCCGAAAGTATAGAAGAAATCATGAAAGTAAAGCGATTTATTTTACATCGGCATTTCTTGAGTTATGTTAATCACATTTACAGTTCTAAATTATCTATATTCCGCAAAACACCATCCAAGATCTGTACAGAGGGTACCGTAAATAATTCATTAAATTCAGGGATTAATATTTGAGATACTTACTTACTTACAAATGGATTTAAGGAACCTACAGGTTCATTGCCGCCCTCAGATAAGCCCGCCATCGGTCCCTATCCTGTGTAAGATTAATCCAGTCTCTATCGTCATATCCCACCTCCCTCAAATCCATTTTAATATTATCCTCCCATCTACGTCTCGGCCTCCCCAAAGGTCTTTTTCCTTCTTTTCTCTCAACTAACACTCCATAATTTAGAATTCATTTTTATATTTCAATATGCATAGTGAATTATTAAATAAGTATATAATAAATTTTCAATCTTAAGACATATCAACTTGCAAATGTTTATTTGCTATTTAATAAGATATATGAACGTTTTCGCCGTTTGGGGCATCTTCAGATATAACAAAAACATATAATCTGAACCTATAATAATAATAAATTATGCAAATAACAAAGAATAAAGAACAATGTATGTATGCAATGCATGAGATTCATGAGCTTTATGTAAAATGTGAAATAATACAGGATAATTGTTGATATAATCTTTAGATTTGAAATTGAATTGGACGGATATTTTATACATATAGCTCATGTTACAAATAAAATATACAATTATGATTAAAATTTGTCAATAATGTTAAAATTTATAATGATAATGTATAAAATAGATTTTAAGAATAGTCATTAGTTGAGGATTGTCGTAGGGTATACGATAATTTATTTGTAACATGAGCTATATGTATAAAATATCCGTCCAATTCAATTTCAAATCTAAAGATTATATCAACAATTATTTCACATTTTACATAAAGCTCACGAATCTCATGCATTGCATACATACATTGTTCTTTATTCTTGTTATTTGCATAATTTATTATTATTATTATTATAGGTTCAGATTATATGTTTTTGTTATATCTGAAGATGCTCCAAACGGCGAAAACGTTCATATATCTTATTAAATAGCAAATAAACATTTGCAAGTTGATATGTCTTAAGATTGAAAATTTATTATATACTTATTTAATAACACTCCATATGCATTTCTGAATTCTCCCATACGTGCTACATGTCCTGCCCACTTCAAACGTCTGGATTTAATGTCCCTAATTATGTCAGGTGAAGAATACAATGCATGCAGTTCTGCGTTGTGTAACTTTCTCCATTCTCCTGCAACTTTATCCCTCTCAGCTCCAAATATTTTTCTAAGAACCTTATTCTCAAACATCCTTAATATCTGTTCCTCTCTCAAAGTGAGAGTCCAAGTTTCACAGCCATACAGAACAACCGGTAATATAACTGTTTTGTAAATTATAACTTTTAGATTTTTTGACAGCAGACTAGATGACAAAAGCTTCTCAACTAAATAATAATAGGCATTTCCCATGTTTATTCTGCGTTTAATTTCCTCCCGAGTGTCACTTATATTTGAAGAGTCCACTGCAAGAATGATGGATGTCACTTTCTTGTCGAAAATGAACCAAGACTGTCAACGTTTAGCTTAAGACATATAGAATGTACATACAGTTATATATGGCATTTACACTGATAGTCATTGTCCAGTAATGATCGGAAAATCACAGTTAAGCTTTGAGCGCTAAGCATTTCAAACATTCAATTGGTTCTCCTGCAATATGTATTCGAAATGACATCCATCATTCTTGCAGTGGAATCTTCATTTGTTACTGTTGCTCCAAGATATTTGAATTTTTCCACCTCTTCGAAGGATAAATCTCCAATTTTTTTGTTTCCATTTCGTACAATATCAATCTTTGAGATATTTCAAGCAAAAACAATTTTGCTCGTTTTTACTTCCTTTCCGAGATAAAAATTATTTTCTGTTAAACATTTCATAGCTTGTTTCGGGAAAGCTATTGATTTAATTCCCAATATGTTCAGTCAATATAAGATAATAGTTTACAGTAATAGGATAACAATATAAAATAAAGAAACGAAACTGTGTTGGAAACATTGGGGAAGAAAGAATGATTCTGAAACTGATCAGGAAGAGGAGGAGGAATTAGCTGGGCCACTGGTTGAGAAGAAACAGCCTTCTGAAAGATGCACTGGAAGGAATGGTGAACGGGAGAAGAGTTCGGGGCAGAAGAAGACATCAGATAAACAACATTAATATACTGCGTGTTCAGTTCAAAGTGTGTCTTGACTCGCTGTATGCCGTCATGTGGCTAGCCGATGAACCTAGAGAATTCAATCTTCCTACACTTCCGCAGGTGCATATTACTTATGTGCCAGAGAAGTTGCCTAGCAAGTACGGCGTTCATTCAGAAGAGTATAGATTGACAAATCGAACTGAAACCCTGACCGAGTTACTACGTGAGCGCTGGCTGTCTTGGGGAGGGGCAAGTGAGAAAGCATGGGGGGAAGGGAGAGAGCACTATGCACTATATTTGCAGGTCCACTCACAGTTTGTCAAACCTGCTAACAAAAGCATTAAAAGGTTGACTAGTTGCCTGCAATGCTAGCATAATGGAACCTTCCTAGCCGACAGTCGAGGCAAAAATGAAGAATCCGTGATTGTGGTAATACTGGAGAGTGGTTCTTCTATTGGTCGCGATGCCCACACACCCCCTCTCAGATATTTACGTGGTGATTGGTGACTGAATGACGAGGAGCGAGGGAGAGAGAAGAAAGAAAGAGAGAGATTCCAGGAGTTGGCGTGTTTTACGGGGTTTCACTTGAAGTTGTCAAACTATACTTATCGATAAGTACCGTAACGCCGGTAGTGGCAGGAATGTGAGCTGTTTAGAAACACGTACTGAGGTGAGTTTTTTTCTTACTGTCGAGATGTGGGGAGAGGGTTAAGACGATTACTTGTGTACAGTATTTATTGACATTAACTTCGACGGTCAACATGGACACGGAGCATTTGATTTGTGTTGTGGAATGTTGCCGTACGCAACGGATGATAACAAATACCCTGCGTACAACTTGCCCGCGCAGAACACAGTTCGAAAGAGGTTATGGTAGCACACAGACCATACCATCTGTTGCTACGACGTTCAAGATATACCGTACACGTTCTCGAATTCAGATTGAACGCCTTGATTAATAGGCAACTTCTCTGACATAAAAGCTGAAATTCGCTTCAAATAGCTGACTCACAACAGTGACGTCATGACATACTTTGAAATGAACACCCAGTATACTGGGTGTTCAGTTCAAAATGTGTCATGGCTCGCTGTATGTCGTCATGTGGCTAGCCGATGAGCCTAGAGAATTCAATCTTCCTACACTTCCGCAGAGGCGTATTACCTAAATGCGAGAGAAGTTGCCTAGCAAGTACGGCGTTCATTCTGAAGATTACTTACCGATACGTACGGTAACGCCAGTAGTGGCAAGAATGTGAACTGTTTGGAAACACGTACTGAAGTGAGTTTTTTTTTCTTGCTGTCGGGATATGGGGAGAGGGTTAAGACGATTACTTACGTACAGCATTTATTGACATTAACTTCGACGGTCAACATGGACACGGAGCATTTGATTTGTGTTGTGGAATGTTGCCGTACGCAACCGATGATAAATACCCTGCGTACGACTTGCCCGCGCAGAACACAGTTCGAAAAAGGTTATGGTAGCACATAAACCGTACCATCTGTTGCTACGACGTTCAAGATATACCATACACGTTCTCAAATTCAGATTGAACGCCTTGATTAATAGGCAACTTCTCTGACATAAAAGCTGAAACTCACTTCAAATCGCTGACTCACAACAGTGACGTCATGACACACTTTGAAATGAACTCCCAGTATATGCGGAGACTAAGAGGAAGACAGAAAATAGGGAGGATTGGAGAATGCTGGGTTTGCAGTGCTGCCCTTGAGCAGAACACTGAATGAATACTACTGGGTTCAAAAAGTTCCCGGAATTTTACTACCATTTTTCGTATTAATATATAACAAGGGATATTATACATTTGTTTTGTTGGTAACATTCATGATGTCATTTCCTTAAAGTTTGTTGATAATGGCGATTGTTGGTTTTGAGTTGTAGGCAATTGTTTATCATAGTGTTTTGTTTGTTCGTCGCAGTTTGTATTTATGTCCACAGAGCAACGTACAAATATCAAGTTCTGTGTTTTGTTACACAAAAGTCCTGCAGAGACATTAAGATTGTTGGAAGAAGCATAATGGCGAAGCAGCAATGAAAACTCAAGTGTATGCCTGGCATACACGCTTTTCTGGTGGCCGCGATAGCATCAAAGATGACGTACGCAGCGACCGACCAATAACTGCAACAAATGAAGCAATCGCTCAGCATGTGAGTAATGTTGTGAGGGACGACCGACGTAAAACCATAAAAGAGATAGCAGCAGAGGTCGGAATATCAGTCGGAAGTGTACACAATGTACTTCACAAGCATCTCAACATGCATTACGTGTCTCAGAAGTTAGTTCCGAAAATGTTGTCGGCAGAACAGAAAGAAACAAGAATGACTCTTGCTCGGGACATGATCAGTATGGCTGATGAAGATGGTGATTTCTTAAACAAAATTATTGCTGGTGATGAAACTTGGTGCTACTTGTACGACCCAGTCCCTAAACGACAGTCATCTGAGTGGAAATCGAAAACATCTCCTCGGAAGCAAAAATTTCCTAGGGACACTTCCAAAGGCAAAGTTATGTTGGAAGTTTTCTTCGACTCTCAGGGTCTCATCCACCATGAGTTCATTCCAGAAGGTCGTACTGTAACGAAAGAATTGTACGTAGAAATCCTCCGTCGCCTCCGGGACGCAGTGAGAAGGAAGCGTCCAGAAAAGTGGGTAGAAAACAACTGGTTCCTTATGCATGACAATGCACCTGCTTATCGCGCAATTATTGTAAAGAATTTTCTTGCCAGGCACAACATAACTGCTTTGGATCACCCACCATACTCTCCTGATCTCTCACCCCCTGATTACTTTCTGTTTCCCCGTCTGAAAAGTCATCTGAAAGGACGGAGATTCAATGCTGAAGAGGTTATCGCAAACGCGACGAGAGCACTAAGACGGGTTTCACAAAATGGCTTCCAGGCCTGCTTCCAGGAACTCTACACGCGTTGGCAAAAGTGTGTTGTTGCGGAAGGCAACTATTTTGAAGGGAATGCTGTAGAAGAGTGTTTAAGGTACGTTGTTTCTATGATACTAGCAAATTCCGGGAACTTTTTGAACGTAGTATGTATAAAGTGAAAGTAGTGATAGAGCGGACCTGGCATGGAGTATGTGTGAGCAGGGCAGCGCCTCCAGGCTGTCCGAGTCGAGGCCGAAGGGCAGGTTGCAGGCGCCGCACTGCAGCTCCAGCTCCTCCTCCAGGCACTGCGCCAGGCGCTCGTGCACTGCCTGCTGCTCCTCGTCTCCCAGACTCTGGTAGATGCGGCTCAGCCGCACCCGCACGGTCCGCACCAGCAGCTGCACCAACGAGGAGACTTTCAGAACAGCGGGTTGTTTCACAGACACGTGCTATGTACACTGCTCCGTCGATGTAGGAGAACGCCAATGTCTACCTACTTAGATATAACACGCGGAGCAAGTCCCTGCAATCGGCAAGCATCGTACTGTAGAGCCCGGACGAGAAGTCATGGCATCGGCGCGAGAGACGCATTTTAGTTCGTTTGCTTGGACTCGCCCTCACACTCAACTGGAGGGGTGTTGGGTTAGTTGGTTACTAGCATTCCGAGTGTTCAGATCGTTCTGCTACTACCGCTATTGCTAATACTGAAAACATTATCCTTCAGACCGCCCTCATTATGGCATTATCTAAGGTGTGAAATCATAGAGTAGTTCATAGTCAAGGACATGAAATAGCATGCAATGTATGGAAATTCATGTCAGAAGAGGCTGTAAACGGAATACCAATTCCACTGAAAAGCGTGTGTGCAAGAGTACTGGCTGCCACTGGTATTTCAAAGCAAACCTTGGCAAGAATCAGGAAAGAAGGGGAAAATATTGAGGCAGGAACAGCAGATTCTTTCTCCAGTCCGGAAAAATCACAGCCGAAGAAGAAGATTGTTGCAGCTGTAGACAGTTTTGATGAGGAAGTCATAAGAAGACTCATTTATAATTTCTACGCTACTCATAAGCAGAGGCCGACTCTGCAATCGCTTCTTCCAAAAATGGTTATCAGTGTATGATTATGTGAAGAAAGTAGAGAACAATTACATTGAAATTGAGCACGTGATGGACGTATTTTGGAGAACATTTCCATAGACTTAGGGACATCTGATTCCAGCACAGATCAGTCCTCTGATTCGGACAGAGAATAAGAATATAAATATGGAATAGCGGGCGTAATTCCATTAGGTAGCTTCGGACTCTTCAGTAGGAAAGTAGTGATACTAAGGTAAGACGAATGTTTTTGGAAAGAGATGAAACGAATATGCCTGCCGCTCTGAGCTTGAGAACCGTAACCTAAACAACCCCCACTCCTCTACCCTGCTGGCCGGCAATTTAAAACTTCGCGCATGTTGGTGCCATAACATCTCGTCTCAGCTCTACCTCCAGGGGTACGCGGGGTGTCTCAAGGGGTACGCATCCCACTGATTACGCATGTAAAAATGCTGACATATTTATTTGTTGACAGTTATTAATGCATTATGTTATATTTTCTTTCATCGTATCAACTTTTGTTATTTTTTGCTTGAATAACATTTTACGTAATTCATCACTATTAATATTGCATGAATAATAACTGTATAATAATAATAATAATAATAATAATAATAATAATAATAATAATAATAATCATCATCATCATCATCCTTCATGCATTAGGAAATTGATTCCTGTAGCAGCTACTGAAATTGGTCCATCCATCTTTTGGCTGGTCTTCCAATATTTCTTCTTCCCCGAGGTTTATATTTCCAAAACTTATATGGTATCCTGTCCTCCCGCATCCTTGAAATGTGAGACATCCATGTATTTCTATATTCTTCTATTTTGTTGTTTAATTCATATATCTCAGGTTGGAATGCTGAAAGGTGGCAACCCCACCGTCCAACTATATCTGCACAGCCCTCGTAAGGCGGTCAGATGAAATCTCAATTACTGGTAAGCTACAGAATAATGGACCCCGATCACATAATAATAATAATAATAATAATAATAATAATAATAATAATAATAATAATAATAATAATAATAATAATATATTTATTTTCAATACAACATCAATCATAGACTTTTCTTAATTCTTATATAACTGAAATGCAGTTTGGGGTACAAATACATTTTGGGGGTACGTTAGCACAAAAGATTGAATACCACTGAGGTAGAACATGAAAGTCAAGGAATATTATGGACAGTAAAAAATCGATCTTACGGGAATGGGTATTTAAGAGGTTGTTAATTCATTATGAAAAGTGAAACTGATACAACGTTAATACAAATTAACTTTATTTTCTTGAATATATGGCGAATATAGATGTTGATTATAGAATAAATGAAAGAATGAACGAATCAATCAATCAATGTTGCTGCTGTTTAGCCCCAATGATTCACAGAATAGGAGTGGTAAGCACAATAAGCCTCAGGTTGCAGTGTAAATCTTCTGGTCCCTCCTCCGTATAAGAGAACAGACAGACAGACAGACAGATAGATAAATACATAAATACATAAATTAATGAGTAAATGAATGGATGAATGAATTAATGAATTAATTAATAAGTAAGTAAATAAAGAAAAGAAAAAAAGAAAGGAAGAAAGAAAGAAGGAAAGAAAGAAAGAAAGAAAGAAAGAAAGAAAGAAAGAAAGAGAGGGAGGAAGAAAGAAAGAAAGAAAGAAAAAGGAAAGAAGAAAAAAGAAAGAAAGGAAGAAAGAAAGAAAAAAAGAAAGAAAGAAAGAAAGGGAGAAAGGAAGAAAGAAAGAAAAAGGAAAGAAGAAAAAAGAAAGGAAGAAAGAAAGAAAAAAGAAAGAAAAAAGAAAGAAAGAAAGGAAGAAAGGAAGGAAGAAAGAAAGAAAGAAAGAAAGAAAGAAAGGAAGAAAGAAAAAGGAAAGAAGAAAAAAGAAAGAAAGGAAGAAAGAAAGAAAAAAGAAAGAAAGAAAGGGAGAAAGGAAGAAAGAAAGAAAGAAAAAAGGAAGGAAGAAAGAAAGAAAAAAAAGGAAGAACAAAAAGAAAGAAAGAAAGAAAGAAGAAAGAAAGAAAGAACGAAAGAAAGGAAGGAAGGAAGAAAGGAAGAAAGAAAGAGAGAGAGAAAGAAAGGAAGAAAGAAAGAAAGAAAGAAAGAAAGAAAAAGGGAAGAAAGGAAGAAAGAAAGAAAAAAGAAAGAAAGAAAGAAAGGGAGAAAGGAAGAAAGAAAGAAAGGAAGGAAGAAAGAAAAAAGAAAGGAAGAAAGAAAGAAAGGAATGAGTGAGTGAATGAATGAAGGAATGATGGAATGAACGAACGAATGAATGAAAGAATGGATGAATGAAGGAAGGAAGGAATCATAGAATGAATGAATGAATGAATGAATTAATTAATTAATTAATTAAAGAATGAAGGAATGAATGCATGAATGAAGGACTAAATAAATAGATGAAGCAATAAATAAAGGATTAAATAAGAAAATAATTAAATAAGTAAAGAAAAAATAGAAATAATAAATACTACCTGCTGTTTTCAAGGCGTTGAATAATATTGACTCTGTCAGAAATACTCAGACATGAACGTGTTTGTGACGCGATGCCTTACCGGTATGCGGGGGGACTTGGATTCTCGTCACAACGGACCACGTTGTACTGTTTTCTGCTTTCTTAGACCTCAAACACATTCTACTAAATCGGCGCAGCAGTGTATACCCTAAACACAGAGGGTCCGTAAAAGGTCGTCGAAGAACAGCAAGAGGACATAATACCGATCAATTTAAGTACTGGAACTGATATTCCACGGCCAGTCCTTTCGGAGATATTGTGGCTGGTATCTGTCAAAATTTTTGTGATAATAAACTTCTTATTGTGCATAATATAGTAAGTTTGAATTAGTCAGTCAAATGGAGTTACATAAAGAGTGAACCGTAAGTAATGTCATTAATTTCGGGGGTTATTTTATTTTTTAGATATTTCAAACAAAGCAGTACTACAATTTTGCTCGTTTCTGATACCTTTTCGAGATAAAAATTGTTTTATGTGAAAAATTTCACACCGTGTTTTGGGAAAACTATTGATTTAATGCCCAATATCCTCAGTCTATTTAAGAGAGGAGTATATTATGATACTAAATGTATTAAATAATTTTATTTCTGTCCTTAAATGTGTAGAAAGTTGTTGCGAACATATGTAAGATCGTGAGTTATGTTCTGAACATTTATAAATCATTGTCTAAACCAGCGGTGACCAAAGTGGATGTCGTGATTACATCGTGTAATCATAGACATTCAAACACATTGCTGTGTGTTTCATTCAAGTACTGAAGGCAAGCAGTGGCGGTATCATGTCGCTCTACAAACTCTGTCTCTGCAAGCAGTAAGAGGTGGTTTCGTAAAGAATGAGAAGGAGAAATTTTTTGTTGTTCTGTCGGACAAAATGTGATATGTTTACTTTGCTCAACGGTTCAATTAAGAGTATATAGAAACATTAATTGCCACGCTGAATAATGTATTATTATTATTATTATTATTATTATTATTATTACTGACCACTAAGTATGTGTTGCTATAATTCTTCTGTACGTGCATGAATATTGATAGTTTTAGATCTTCTCCATAGAAGGATAAAATTATTAGGCTTTATCTCAATTTTAATCTCCTTAGGGGGAGAGGATGGTATTTTTTAGTGAAGAATGAGTAAATTTTCAAAAAAAATTTTTTTCTTTAAAATATTCTGTGATATGTGTGGAATGCATAGCATAACATTTTGTGGTATTTGTGCCCTTATCGGATGTTGAGTCGCCATTTTTAAACTTCCTGCGTTATGGATTTTTAAACCACTCGCCCTCTTTTCTTGTTGCTTCCGGTAAATTAAATAAAAAAAAAATCTTTAAAATACCCTTTGATATGTGTGGAATGCATTACATAACATTTTGTGGGTATTTGTGTCCTTATCGGATATTGAGACATCATTTTTAAACTTCCTGCGCTATGGATTTTTAAATCACACGCCCACTTTTATCGGTTTCCAGTAACTTCCTTTTTTTTTTTTTTTTTTTTTTTGCTACATTGCCAGACAAAAATGGATATAATTTCTGAACTATTAAAGATACATGCATGAAATTTAGAACACACATTCTTTAGACTGTTAGGAAACTTTTCTCTGTAACAGAATTTTGTTAATTGATTTCATTTAAAAAAATACGTCCGTTTGTTTGCAAGAAAGGAAATCAGAAAATTGTTATTAAATTTTAATTGTTTATTTTACAAACGTAGGGACTAATATCAAAATTCTATTACAGACAGTTTGTAGAACATGCTATTGCAAATACATTGCAAAAAAAGTTTGAATCTATCTTTAAAAACGGTTTAGATATATCGGTTTTAGTACAATCGTGCAGTGGGTATATTTTTTTCAAATTTGGGCCCCCAAATAATTTTTTTCTCAAAATATTTTTATTTGGTTCAGTTGCCACAGCTATGAGCTCTCTACATACAAAAAAATTAATATTTTAAACCAAATAGGAAAAAAGTTTTAAAAATACCACCCTCTCCCCTTAATCTTTAGATTAGGGTAACTATTTATTAGTTATTCATTTAATAATAATATTGTACAAAAACTGATTCAATATTATGTGCCAACGAACTGTTAAACGCCAGGAACTGACATGTCTTAAATCACACCAGGAAGAGAAAGATGACATAAATAAATGTAAGGAAGTCAGCTACCTAATGGGGTTTGAAATATCTCGTGCTGTAAGGCCTTTTAATAGAACAGAATTTCTCAAAAGAGTAATGATTAAAATAGGTTAAATAACTTGTCCATAGGAAATTTTTAATGTTGAAAAACTACAAATTTCTCGACCAAGTATCGAGAGAAGAATTTAGAAAATTCCTCATTATATTCAATAGGAAAGTTTAAAAAAGAAGCAAGAAAAATAGTATATTATTCACTGGCTCTTGATGACAGCAGTGACATTACTGAGACAGCAAAGCTTGAGGTTTTTATCCGCGGGATTGATCAAGATGTTAGAAATTAATATACCTACAGTTACATTGAAAACTATTGGGCACCAATGATATTGAAGTTATGAATCAAAATAATCCAGAAGAGCATAAACCATGAGCAATCATTAAAATGTATGATCCACAGTATCGAATAGCATTTTATATTAAAATGTTAACCACCACTGGTTGTAAGTTTTCATGCCAAGCGCTTTTTCTCCATCTCCTTACTTCATAGGCTGACTGTCGTATGTAATCGCTGCAATTCGAGTTTTGGTCACCGCTGGTCTAAAGAAACGTTGTGAATATATATCGATAAACAGGGATTCCATTTTGAACAAAATCTATAAAGGAATGTATAGTCAAATGTTAATTGAATATAATTAAATGTAAGGAAGTGTTTGGGGAAAGTGACTTTTGACCCACCTTGTATTGTATACAATAAATAAATACTTCGTTGCTAGGAAAACGTGGACAGCAGATGAGCGATAATTTCAGTACTGTTTGTTTTGATGTAGCCTATACCGTTATAACTAGACTTCGTTGAATTGCCACACGCAGCATGCAATCAGGTTGCCGATGTACGGTAGTATAGAAGAGGTGAGCGACCGCCCGGTCTCGTAGTATAAGCAGTTGATGTTAAGAGTTGTGACCGGTCCAAATAGATAGAGCAGCTACTGCTAATGTACTGTATACTTAAGTAAGCACTTGTTTTTGCATTACTGTGGTTGGAATAGTCAAAGCTTAACATTTGTTCAGTGCAGACAATAATTGAATCAAACACACTACAATGAGAGTGTTGCTGTTCCAAACAATTGCCCCTGGAATACCCTTACCCCCACAGCCAGTCTTGACCCGTTGGGAAACGTGGTTGGTTGCTGTTAATTATTATGCAGAACATTACGGCAAAGTAATGGAGGTAATTGATGCATTGGATAGCACAGACAGTTTCGCTGTTGCAGCTGTAAAACAGCTATTGGAAGATATTCTGTTCATTAATTCTAATTTTAAAATCGTGTTCAAAAGCATCATCCTGTTAGAATCGTCTAAACTACAACTTCTCAGAAGCCCTTAATATAGTGAATAAAGTATCACAAAGCATTATCCAAAATAGCAATTCACTAATTTCAGAAAAAAGTGAAGTGTAAGTTGAGAAACATTATTGCTAAAAATTCAGCCTATTCACAACTTCGTATTATAAATGATGTACTATCAGGTCACGACAAGATGTCTGAAGTTGGTGTACTAAAAAGTAGTGACTTTCCGTTCTTCAAATATGTACGTATTACATCGTGTGATGTTGAACGTACATTTTCCCAAAATAAAAACTGTTTAAGTGACCATCGGAGGAGATTACTTTGCAGTCGCTCAAAATGTACGTAACTCGTCACTGCAATGCACATATTCAAGGATGATGTGAGTATGTTACATTAAATTTTAAGAGTTAATATATCTCATTATTAAATAATTGTGTATATACATGTTTAGACAATTCCTACATCCATGATCATTCTTTTCATATTTTTCTTGAATGCAGAATACAGGTTTTATTGTAACCGCAGTATACTGCTCTGTGTTTACATCAGAGGAATACTCCTTTCTTTGCACGCTCCCATCTCATACAGTCTATACCGCGTGCGCAGTAAACCTTGTGATTCTCGTGGCAATTCCACGAAGTCTAGTTATAACAAAATTTTCATTAATATTTCCAGAAAAAAATATTGAGAACCATTTATTTTTCTTAAAGAGTCATAAAGTAACCAAGACAGCAATATAATCACGACCACCTCAATGTTGATTGTTACACATCCTATTCACCTTCGCCCCCACTGAGCTGGCGACCTCTAGCAGTCTGGTGTTGAACTCCAGAGGGCGGCAGTTACATATCTTCTGCTGCAGCCGGAGGGCCTCCAGACAACGCGCAGCGCCATCCATGGCCTCCATCTGACACAACCTGTCTCCCATGCCAGCTGCAGAACCCATCGCGCTCTCGTACTGTCGGTACGCCTTCTGCAACATGGTGGAGGAAACCTGGTTCACTCGGCGACACCTGTCCTCAGTCAAGGGCTTCAGGGAGACATGCATATAGTAAAGGGAGCCAGCCTGTCGTTTTGCCAGAAATTATTCAACTCAGCTTCACAGGGAGCTTTATCTGAAAGCCTGATTTGCATAATATACAGAATGTTTCGAAAATAGAGGGCATAATCTCAGGTATGTATTCCCCATATGTAGACAATACAAAAAGTTCATTACAACATGTGTCCGGAAATGCTTGGTTTCGGAGTTATGTCCTTCAAAACAGTGATATTCACCGGAACGTTTTTCTACCTGCAGATAGTTGCCTTTACAGCAGATATTAACAGAGGACACTCTGACAGTTAATTCCAAGGCAAAGGGTACTTTGAGTGTTGTGTTTGGCGTTGTACTGTGCGACATGTACTCAAATCAGGAGCTGGCAGAAGTGCATTTCATGTACGGTAAGGCGGAGGGCAACGCTGCGCTGGCTCGTCGTTTGTACCAGGAGAGATATCCTGATCGATGGATAGGTAGCAGTGGCCCAATTGCTTGGCCTCCATGCTCAACTGATTTGAACCCTATCGATTTCTACTTGTGGGGCCATTTTGGTGTATTCGTCTTCGGTGCCTGACATGAAATCCCTTCGGAATCGAATTGTGGCAGGTTGTGAGGAAATACGCAATACTCCTGGAATTTGGGATCGTGTTCGCAGGGCCATGAGACATCGATGTGAGGTCTGTATTCAAGCAGGAGGGGGACATTTTGAACATCTGCTGTAAAGGCAACTACCTGCGGGAAGAAAAACGTTCTGGTGAATATCATTGTTTTGAAGGCCATAACTCGGAAACCAAGCATTTCCGGACACATGTTGTAATGAACTTTTTGTGTCTACATATGGGGAATACATACCTGAAATTATGCCCTCTATTTTTGAAACACCCTGTATACGTCACTGTAGGTACGTTAACAGAAACCACAATTCAAGTCACAACAGAGTTTGTGTGCACTCAAAGTTGGATTTCTGGCGCCTTGTCAGTCCACTTGAGTTTTGTGGATATAAAGGAAAAAAATTGGGATAGTGACGGATATAGTTCCTGGGTTGCTCAGTCGGTAGAGCATTCGTGCGGTAAACAAAGGGTCACGGGATCGATACTCGGCCTTAGAACAGTTTTTTTCCTTGAAATTATTCAAGTCTGCTTCACGGGAAGCTTTATCTGAAAGCCAGATTTGCATAATACACTATCTACCAAAAAGTAATTGGGCACTGTTTTTGCCCCTTTAGAACCTCGTAGTGCCTCCTCTTGTTGCTATGACAGCAGCCACCCTGTCAGGCATGCTCTCCACTAGTTTGTGTAGGATATCAATGGAATTCGTCGCCATTCCTCTTGCAACATGGCACTCAGTTGGACAATGGAAGTTGGCCGCATCTCTCGAGACCTCAATCGCCGGTCCTATTCGTCCCAAAGGTGCTCAATGGGATTGAGATCCGGACTCTGTGCAGTCCAATCGGTGATCAATATTGTCTGCATATCACTGCATAGTAGCCGCCGAAACATGGAGCCAACTTCCATTGTCCAACTGAGTGCCATGTTGCAAGAGGAATGGCGACGCATTCCAGTGGATATCCTACACAAACTAGTGGAGAACATGCCTGACAGGGTGGCTGCTGTTATAGTAACAAGAGGTGGTACCGCGAGGTTCTAAAGGGGCAAAACCAGTTCCCAAATTACTTTTTGGTAGATAGTGTATATACGTCACTATAGGTACGTTAACAGAAAACCACAATTCAAGTCACACAGAGTTTGTGTGCACTCAAAGTTGGGTTTCTGGCGCCTTGTAAGCCCACTTCAGTTGTGTGGATATAAAGGGAAAAACTTGGACGGTGTCGGGTATAGTTCCTGGGTAGCTCAGTCAGTAGAGCATTCGTGCGGTAAGCAAAGGGTCACGGGATCGATACCCGGCCTTAGAACAATTTTTTCCTTGAAATTATTCAAGTCTGCTTCACAGGGAGCTTTACCTGAAAGCAAAATTTGCGGGGCATATTTGTTTTATACTTAGAAACTACTTAGAATACTTACATTTATTTCAGATTTCTTCCTGTAAATATCACCCATGATGCGGATGCTTCTGGCGTACGTCGCCTGGTCCCCCGATACCAGCGCTAACCTCGTTGCTTCCTGTAAAAATTAAGAGAGAAAACAGGAGTATGTAACATAAACATATAACTACAATAGGATTGCCCTTTTTCTGATTAAATGCAATATTTAATTAACTGCTTGGATATAACTTTCTAACATAAAACTGTTTTTCCTATTATACATGTCTGTGTCATAAGGAGGACAATTTATTCTCGTATTGGAATAGTACATTATGCAACGAGCCTATAATGATAGTAATTAAGAAGTGAGTATGGATATTTATGAAACGAGCGCAAGCGAGTTTCATAATTTTCATACGAGCTTCTTAATTACCATTATAGGCGAGTTTCATACGACTTTTTATGCTCGACCATATTTCTAACTTGAAATTATTCAGATGTATACATTTTATTTGTATCTGACAAGATCGGAAGTGACCTTGTTCTAGGTCGTGAATTGTGAGATGTGCGCAGACGCGAAAGTATTGATTTTTTCCGAGGAACAATAATGTCATTGACCTTGATGTAATCCCGTTAAACTTGGTATAACCTTGATTATTGAATTCGACATTGAAAAACGAGATGACAAATTGAATTTATTTGAATATTATTTACAATTAACGCTAATTATTATAGTAACAGAACATAATCTTCTGCGACAGTATTGGATTTCCAGCCTCCGTGACTTTTCGCTAATTCTCTTTGTATGTATGTATTTATTTACACTGCAAGTGGGCAAGCACCCGGTGGCAGTGGTATATACAATATTAACAATACACAGTTAAAATGATAAGCAATACACAATAAAATTTACAATACATAATAAAATTTACAACACATATACAATTTTATACACAATACAATAAGAATACACAATACAATTTAACACAATAATAATAAAACATAAAATAAAACACCTAATTTTACAACACAACCTACATGATTATGTATAGGTCCTACATAATTTTCAATAGTCTTTCACTTTACTCTCATCTCATTCCCTGTAGTGGCACTATGACGCATTTCACTGACACTTTAGCACACATTTCACTGACACTCTGTAACACATTTCACTGACACTATAGAACACATTTCATTGACGCTATAAATTATCACTGATCGGAACTGTTCACTGCACTGTAAAACCATAACTTCACTGACTCACCTCGCTTCACTGATACAACAGTTCAAATAAGTCAAATAATTGCATTCTTATGCATACTGTACTTATAAACAGAACTACATTTAAACTAAACATTTCTAGTCTAAGGCCCTCTTACACGCTATTTTTAAATAATTTACAATTCAAACCAAGGAAGTAAACTCGTCAGGCTAGATAAATACATGCCACCTTAAAAAATTAAATGTTGAATGTCACCTTAATTTTAATTTTCACTTTATACACAACTCTTTAAATTATTCTTGAATCTCCTTAAGGAAGGACAGCCCTCAAAGACCGCTGCAGGTAGGTCATTCCAATCATTTATAGTTCTATTTAAAAATGAGAATTTACCTACATCCGTTTTCTGTTTCCTACATTTGATTTTAAAATCATGATCGTTCCTACCATAGTACGTTGGCTTTTCTAACCGAGCCGTTATGTCTACCCATGCTTTCTGACCTAGATGTGCTCTATACAATGATGTTATTCTAGTTTTCCTACGTCTGTTTTCCAAAGTTTCCCATTTAAGTTCTTTTATCGTATCGTTCCCATCTTCTCTTTTACCTTTAACAAATTTAGCTGCCCTATACTGGATTCTTTCTAAGGAATTTATCTGATATATTCTATAGGGATCCCAACATGTAGTTCCGTATTCCATTAACGGTCGCACTAATGTTAGATATGCTATTTCCCTCGATTTGGGGCTAGCCTTTCTCAAGATTCTCATAATAAAGTGAAGTGCCCTCCATGCTTTGCCTGTAACATTATCAACATGCTCTCCCCAAGAAAGTTTGGAGTTTAAATACACTCCTAGGTATTTACAACATTGTTCTTGCGGAATTACAACACCACTGAATTCGTAATTTAGAGTAGTTTCCTCTCGGGTTTTACAAAATGTTATAGATTTACTTTTAGAACCATTTATTTTCATCCTATGCTTTAACGCCCAGTTGTAAATTTTATTCAAGTCTGTTTGAATAGCATCTACATCTGAATTATTTCTAATCTTTCTATAGATAATGCAGTCGTCTGCAAATAGCCTCACATTTGATGTAATATCCTGGCATAGGTCATTTACATATATTATAAAGAGTAATGGACCCAGAACGCTGCCCTGTGGCACCCCTGAACTTATATTTCCAATTTCCGATATTTCATGACCTACTCTAACTCTCTGGGTTCTACCTTTTAAGAATTCTTGGATCCATAGCACCACTCTTTTATCTATTCCTAGCCTACTTAACTTATCTATTAATATGTCATGTGGCACCAAATCAAATGCTTTCGAAAAGTCAATCACAACTGCATCGATTCTTCCGCCTCTATCTACCTCTTCAGCTAGATCCTGAACCAGCGACGTAATTTGACTATCACATGAGAAGCCTTCCCTAAAACCATGCTGGCGGTTGTAAAACCAGTCTTTCGCATTTAGAACATGACGAATATAATCCGATATCAAATGCTCCATGACTTTACATACGACAGATGTAAGGCTAATCGGTCTGTAGTTTCCGACATCTAATTTATTTCCACCTTTATGTATGGGTACCACTATAGCTGATTTCCAGTCACATGGAATAGCTGCATTGTTTATGGAAACATGAAATATACGCATTAAGTATGGAATTATTGCCTCGGAACCTAATTTAAGAATCTCTGTAGCAATACTATCTGGTCCTCGAGACTTCCGATTTTTTAATTTCGTTATTCTCTCTCTAACCCCTTTGGAAGTTATTTTGAAAGTCGAATTTGGTTCACATTCACGGTCTGTGACACAACCACTCCTATCAGCGGGATTATTATTATTATTATTATTATTATTATTATTATTATTATTATTATTATTGAAAACCGAAATGAAATAGGAATTTAATAAGTCGGCCTTTTCTTTGTCATCAGTTATACTTTCTCCGTTCTGATTTCGTAAAAGCACTACTCCTTCATTTTTCCCTTTTCTCCTGCGTACATAATTATAAAACTGTCTCCAATTGTTACTTTCATCTTCTTTTAAAATAGTTTTTAGAAAATTTTCCTGAGCTAACCTTTTTTCACACTCAAGTTTCTTAATTAATTCAACATATTTTTCCCAATGCTCATGGCTCCGTTTACGTTTGCTAAATGCGCGCCTTGTCTTTTTCTTTAAGTAGCGAATATAATTAGTGTAATATTCTGGGTCCGGATTTTTCTTAATTATTTTAGAAGGTACACATTTTACTAATGCCTCGAAAATTATACACTTAAATTTATGCCATACATTTTCCATATTTCCTTCAGTCCTTAGAAAGTCATCATGCTTTTGTCGTAGAAACGTTTGTAATTCATGGACATCAGTTTTGTTAAAATTCCAGACAGACACTGGACTTGACCTCGGATTTACTGTGTTTTCCCATAAGATTTCTAATAAGACGCTATTGTGATCACTTATTTTATGAAGACTTTCAGAGTTGACAAAGAGAGAGACAGGTCTTAGTAGGTAAACATCTAAGAGGGCATTGTCACGCGTCGGACCATTTACTACCTGCGTGAAATCTTTACGCCAGATCAATTCATTAACAAGGGTCTGTGCATCTGAATTTGTACCTGAAATCCCGTTCCAGTTAATTTTCGGGAGGTTTAGATCCCCAGCAATTACTACGTTTCGGTCTTCTGATACTGTATTTAGATATTCATTTAGTTTGTGCAAAGTTAAATTGTTTAATTCACTGGGTGGTCTGTAACATGCTATTACATCTAAGGTTTCCAGCCCATTTCTTATCTGAACATTCAATATTTCAACTTCCTCATGTATCCACAGAAGATTGCTACTTATTTCTATCTTAGTACAAACGAAAACTCCCCCTCCCTTTTCACTTCTATCCTTTCTGAAGACTCTATAATCCGATCTAAAAATTTCCGAGTCATTTATGTCTTCCCTAAGCCATGATTCCGTCCCAATTATTACATCTGGATTATAAACATCGACCAAGTTCCAAAACGGAATAAGTTTATTTCTAATACTTCGGCAATTAACCTGCAGTAGTCTTAGTAGGCCTGTCCTTACTTGAACATTCTGAATCCCCGTGGCACCTCGCCGTCACTGCAGGTCTACGCCGCCCGCGGATAGGTCTTCGACCGCACCCCCGCTGACCGCCGGTAGTCCCACGCCCTCGCCGTCGGCTGATGGTCCTTCGGTGCCGCTGCCGCGCCATGTTGTAGTAACTACCCGCGCGAAGAGGGATCCCATGTCTGCAGCCCCCCTCCGATTTAGGTGGATTCCGTCTCTTCCGAAGCATCTGTCGTCTATCCAGGAATTTGGATCGACGAAACGCGCACCAAGACACTCCGCTACCCACTCGAAAGCTTTATTCACACGACCCACTTTTCTCCAGTTCACATCCCTCCGTCTGACGATTCCACTGATGACAATCCCAGCTGCCGGATATTTCTTCTTCGTTTCCATCACCAAGTCATATACATCTGCCATGATATAATCAACACCTCTTCGCAAATCGTTTGTTCCTACGTGAAGGACGATGTTTTTCGGGTCCCCTCGTTCCTGATTTTCGATCACGCTTTTCATTTCATTCACTCTAATCCCAGGGTAACACTCTGTCGCCAGCTCCGGTTGTAGATTCCCTACGTGTCGAATGATGGAGTCTCCGATGATAACACTTGCCGCACCATGCTTCTTCTTCTCCTCCCTCTCTTCGCCATTTTCCTTTTCCCGTCGCAACAACTTATTTTCGTCCTCCAGAAACTTGATCCGTTGCTCCGCCGTCTCTAGATTCTCCCGTAGCTTCTTCACCTCGTTCCGTAGACCGATGAGCTCCCTGTTGCCTGCCACGTTCCCGCAGTCCTTGCACAGCCACGTTTCTTCTACTATCTGTTCCCTCTTGATCTTCTGACAAGTCAGATGGAACCACTTCTCGCACTGGTTGCACAGCACGCCTACTCTTAGGTTCTTTCTACAGCTGCCACACTTGACACTGAACACTCCGTTGTCGCTTGCAGGTCCTGGATTCAGTTCGATACCACCAATAATTAGTAGTATCGCGATCACTATGTGAAAGAAGAGACACTCAGCCAGACCTGCCAAAGCTGTCCCTTTCACGCTCCGCTGCATCCTTGACCTGGCCGCCCAGCCGCCTATCCTTGCCCGGTACAGCTCCAACTCACAGCCCATTGCTCAAACCTTTTCTCCGCTGCGAAAAATACGTCCTTCCTCTCCACCGGCCTGAAGAAGACTCCGATTGCATATCGGAGAATAATCGATACTTGCGGTTTTATAACGGTACAAAGCTGACTTCTCATTGGCTGAACACCTGTAAGCTGAGTTGTCATTGGCTGAAAACGCCTGTACTTTAATGAGTAGGTGTACTTTAATGACTTGCATTAAAGGACTGCTACCAGGTGTATAATTACTACATTTCGGCATGGTCGAGCATAAATAGTTTTATGTTGCATCAGGAAGTTCTAATGCCTAAATAACATTTTGCAGACTTTGTTCAAAAAGAAGATGAACATCAATTTTATTTTAAGTTTGTATAGGATATTGGGGCTAGTTTTTTTTTCTTTCTCGGAGAAAAGCGCTTCCACGTGTAACAATGTTTATGAGGTTACAATTTAATATAATAATAATAATAATAATAATAATAATAATAATAATAATAATAATAATAATAATAATAATAATAATAATAATAATAATAATGGCTTTATTTAACCTGGCAGAGTTAAGGCCGTAAGGCCTTCTCTTTCACTCAACCAGGATTAAAACTTGCTTACATAGCTCAACATACAACTGGATCGGAATTAAGTAATTACATACTGATACGATTTAGGTACATAATGAGATCAAAAGAAGTAGTTACATAAAAATTTACCTGATAAAAAATACAAATAAACGTGGAATACATATTAATGTTGTTAGAATCAAATACGAATCACACAAAAACAGAAGCGATAATTCAATAAAAAATGTACACAATAAAAATAAAAATAAACACATTGGAATAGATTACAAGTAAGTAGGATTCACCTAATTAAACCAGAAACCGACAATTGGATAAAATGTACACAATAAAAAGAATAATAATAATAATAATAATAATAATAATAATAATGATAATAATGATAATAATAATAATAATAATAATAATAATAATAATAATAATAATAATAATAATAAAACAACACAGTAGGATACATATTGGTGTTAAGTGATACATAAACACGATTTACATGATTACGCAATAAAAATAAGAAAAAAAATACAGTGGAATACATTGCATTAGATATTTACAACGCGTTAGGTCTGGTAACTCATCATAAAATATTTGTCTAATTTACATTTAAAAGAAATTAAAGTTCGGCAGCCCTTGACTTCAAGCGGCAGAGAATTCCAGTGATGAGAAGTAGCAACAGTGAAAGATGAAGAATAAAGAGATGATGTGTGGAGTGGTATTTCTAATATAATTAATGTACTTTATTTTGAACCGAGTGGTGGATTGGTTTCACCGTGCTGAATGCTTCGAGGTATTCTTCTTTCATTATCACTCCCATCTTGAAAAAAAATAGGGTGATTCCTGTGTTTGCGTGACGCCGAATTAGTCGTCCGCCAGATCGGATGTTCCTGGAAATTTTTATAATTATTGTAGATGATTGGTGGTGGTGGTGGTGAGTTCTAGACAATTCACAAATCCGTATAAGAGGCACCGAAACCCAAAGCTCTTGCTTACCTGACTGTGATACTACGACTCATAAATATATAGATGTATAAGGTACGGCAGATCACCACCAGAAGGCTGGGGAGGAATGTGTAGTCTGTCAGGAATATACCGGATGTTTCAGGACCCCTGCACCAATTTCATGGAGGATATCTTTTGTCGGACAACCCATTTTTTCCGACGTTAAGGAGATAGGCATCGCTGTTTAAAACGCATCGCTACGTACACTGGTTTGAGTGACAATGTTTTAACGTTCAACCGAGAAACGTTCTCATTATCTCGCCTCTACTCGTACGTTTGTGAACACTAAACTCACTAGAAAAATTTTGAAGCTGTCAAAGTAGTAATTCGTTTGTTATTATCGCAAAGCGATGCGTAGGAACATTTGGCTCCAGCATGATGGAGCCTCGCCGCAGTTCACTCATGTTGTGCGAGCACATTACAACAACACTTATGGGACGCGGTGGATAGGGAGCGGGGGATCCTTTACGTGGCCAGCGCGATCGCCAGACTACCCACATGTTGGAGAGAGTTCGATGATCGTTACGAGTGTCACAAAATATGTAATGCGGTTCAGGGTGTGCACTCTGAACATCTGCTGTAGAAATGTGAACTGGGAGAGTTCAATGCACTGCGGTGGACAGACACTATCTCGTAGACGGCAATCTATCTAGAGGAGGGGCATCCACGAATGTACGAGAAATGTAAACTGTGCATTAACACTGTTGTAAACTACGACTTTAAACTGTATGGAAGTAAATTAATTCAATGTGTCTTAACCTAAGATCGCGTAGCTCTTGAAAGACGTATCAGAAAAAATGGATTGTGGGATAAAGAATGGTCCTCCGTGCAAGACCTAAATCCCTCAGAGTTGGTGAAAAGGTGCTGAATCATCCTATGGAGAATGCTGGGATTCCAGTGAAAGACCAACCCTTGGTCGAAATACTATGAATGAATGAATGAATGAATGAATGAATAAATAAATAAGTAGATAGATAGATAGATAGATAGATAGATAGATAGATAGATAGATAGATAGATAGATAGATAGATAGATAGATAGATAGATAGATAGATAGATAGATAGATAGATAGATAGATAGATAGAAAAATGTTATGTTTTATTTAACGACGCTCGCAACTGCAGAGGTTATATCAGCGTCGCCGGCTGTGCCGGAATTTTGTCCCGCAGGAGTTCTTTTACATGCCAGTAAATCTACTGACATGAGCCTGTCGCATTTAAGCACACTTAAATGCCATCGACCTGGCCCGGGATCGAACCCGCAACCTTGGGCATAGAAGGCCAGCGCTATACCAACTCGCCAACAGATCGACTAGATAGATAGATAGATAGATAGATAGATAGATAGATAGATAGATAGATAGATAGATAGATAGATAAAGTAAATAAATAAATGAATGTAGTCTTAAGTACTAATATACAGAGTTTAAAAAAATATATATTTCATACCATACGGTCTTAGGTTAGAAAGGTGTCTTTAGAAAGTAAAATAAATCAACTTTAAAATAAAAAGTAAATTAGGGCCCTATATTTCATATAATCAGAAATTAGGCTAATTTTAAATGGATGATCGCAAAAACAGAGTAACAGTCATTTGGTAATAATAGAGAGAAATCGACTTTTGAATTCACTAAATAAAAAACGTATTATTTCTTTTGCATTAATATATTTCTTATTTTTTTTAGATGGTTATTTAACGACGTTGTATCAACTACGAGATATTTGGCGTTGATGGGATTGGCGATAGAGAGATGGTATTTGGCGAGATGAGGCCGAGGATTCGCCATAGATTACCTGACATTCGTCTTACTGTTGGGGAAAAACCCAACCAGGTAATCAGTCCAAGTGAAATCGAACCCTAGCCCGAGCGCAACTGCCGACTGAGCTACGCCGGCCGGTGGCTTTTTACTTATTACGAGTACATAAATTGGAAATAAATGTGATATGAAAATCAATAAAGAAAAAAACTAAAATTATGGTCTTCTGCGGAAAATATCCTGTGCCTAGCAAAATATGTTTAGATTAAAAAATATTAGAAATATTTTACATATCTCGGATACACATTATCTTTTTTCGATGAAGTAGACATTTCACAGAAAATTTCTAAATACACCAAAACAATGGGAATAATTAACACCATTATGAAACCTTCCCTAGCGCAAAAGCAAACTAGAATTCGTCTATACAAGACCTTGCCGAGACCTGTACTTTGTTACGGCAGTGAGGCATGGACATTGAGGAAGAAAGACGAAAGCAGAATAACGGCCAATGAAATTAAATGTATGAGATATACAGCGGGATATACGAAATGGGATCACGAACTCAATGAAGATGTAATGGAAGAATTACAACTAGAACCTGTAATTAATCACGTAAAACATTATCGGAACAACTGGATAAATCATCTGCATCGCATGCCTAGAGATAGAGTCCCAAAAGTCATGCTCCACTATCGTCCAAACGGGAAGATATCTCTCGGTCGTCCGAAGCGCTGGATTGAGGAGGAGGAGGAGGAGGAGGAGAAGAAGAAGAAGAAGAAGACGAGTACATAAAGAGGATATCATTTTCTTTATATTAATATTTTTGTTCTTATACGAATTCAAAAGTCACTTTTCCTCAATTGTTTCAAAGCAAACCGCTTTTGCGAGCACCTATTCAATTTTTTTTGTTTACTTACTGTAGTTGAAAAATTGAACAGCCAATATGTATTGTTATTTAAAGAACTGTCGTAGAAATGAATTTTTAAATGCCGCATTACATTATGAGAGAATCTCCTGGCAATGAACTCACGCTGCAGTAGTCGTGCGCGTCGCCCAGCTCCCCCTGTTTGCGTAGTGCCGACGCCATCTGTAGCAGAGCGGCGCGGTGGTGACGAGAGTTGAGGTCCCCGAGCTGCAAACTCCGCGACAAGTCGTAGGCCTTGGCGGCGTAGCGCGCGCTCTTGTCCGCGTCCTGGAGCCTCCCGAACAGCTCCGACAGCCCCACGTACACCTGCAGCAGACAATCAAGTTAGCGATATACACTCCGAGCAGTAGAGCTGGTAGTGGGAATTTATCTGCGTCGTTTTTGCTCCAAGAGATTTCTGCAGTTTAAGCGATGGCAAAAATGTTTCAAGATTCTCTTGCTGCCAATACGTCTCGGGCTCTTGTCGAACCGGATAGTACCGGGACATCATTTTATTTTTACTAACATTTTTAATATCAACCTGGCTCTACCTTTGGACTAATGGGTTCAGAGCCGGAAACACCGTTTGCTACCCCCTTCCACGATTGAAGTTCGATGATACTGGCGTGAAATACAAACAAATCACTTTACTAGGTATAGGAGGGAAGAAAAGTAGTTCATCCATTTACGTGAACTAGGAGATATCGTAATTTTGAGTTTGATAATTTGCATTAGGTTTTTTGTTTAATCAAAATACAGTACAGTATTAACAATAAGTGTTTTTACTCACGAACTGAGCTATCCATGCGAACGTATTCATTATGCAATGTATATTACACTGTCTACAGCACATTAGCGTACAATATAGAGAATGAAGTTAAATTGAAAAATAATCGTAATAAGGATTTAATGTTCCTAATTATGTCAGATGAATACAATGCGTGCAGCTCTGCGTTGTGTAACTTTCTCCATTCTCCTGTAACTACATCCCTCTTAGATCCAAATATTTTCCTAAGAACCTTATTCCCAAACACCCTTAATATCTGTTCCTCTCTCAAAGTGAGAGTCCAAGTTTTACAACCATACAGAACAACCGGTAATTTAACTGTTTTATAAATTCTAACTTTCAGATTTTTGACACCAGACTAGATGACAAAAGCTTCTCAACAGAATAATAACACGCATTTCCCATATTTATTCTGCGTTTAATTTCCTCCCGAGTGTCACTTCTATTTGTTACTGTTGCTCCATGATATTTGAATTTTTCCACCTCTTCGAAGGATAAATCTCCAATTTTTATGTTTCCATTTCGTACAATATTCTGGTCACGAGACATAATCATATACTTAGTCTTTTCGGGATTTACTTCCAACCCTATCGCTTTACTTGCTTTAAGTAGAATTTCCGTGTTTTCTCTAATCGTTTGTGGATTTTCTGCTAACATATTCACGTCATCCGCATGGACAAGAAGCTGATGTAACCCGTTCAATTCCAAACCCTCTGTGTTATCCTGAACTTTCCTAATGGCATATTCTAGAGCGAAGTTAAAAAGTAGAGGTGACAATGCATCTCCCTGCTTTAGCCCGCAGTGAATTGGAAAAGCATCATATAGAAACTGACCTATACGGACTCTGCTGTAAGTTTCACTAAGACACATTTTAATTAATCGAACTAGTTTCTTGGGAATACCAAATTCAATAAGAATATCATATAAAACTTCTCTCTTAACCGAGTCATACGCCTTTTTGAAATCTATGAATAACTGATGCACTGTACCCTTATACTCCCATTTTTTCTCCAATATCTGTGGAATACAAAAAACCTGATCAATAGTCGATCTATTACGCCTAAAACCACACTGATGATCCCCAATAATTTCATCTGCAGATGCCTCAAACTAGCAAGCTGTCTCGTTCGCGCAGGCTCATAGAGCACTTCTCCCCTACCACTTGTATGCCTACTGCTGTGCACTATGGAGTAGAACGGTACAGCTCAGCTCTAATAACAGTTGAGAAGGCTGCATAGGGAGGGTACATCTTGAATACATTGTCAAGCGGTCAACCTTTCAGATAATATGACTATACCTGGGTATCGGAGCCTAGGTGGGCCCCCTCCGTTAGCTCTACTACTTCTCCTCTCCAGGCAGCTTCCTAGCTTGAGGCATCTGTACATATGGAGTTAATCTCCTCAAAAGGATATTGGACAAAATTTTATACGACGTCAACAAAGGTGATATTCCTCGAAAGTTACTACAGTTAGTCTTGTCCCCCTTCTTAAGAATAGGTAAATAAACTAACTGAATGGAAATTTAAGAAAAAAGTACCGTAATTCAATTCTAACTTCATGGAGTGGAAAAGAGTTAACAGTGTGACCGGACCTGCAGTTCGAGGGCGGGGTCCTGGATCCCTTGAGCAATCTTGTGGGCGTGCTGGAAGGCCTCCAGCGCCTTGCAGAAGCCGGCCAGCTCCAGGTACACGCTGCCCACGGTCAGGTGCACGTGGCCGGCGGTCCGGCACTGGTCGCACTCGTTGTACAGCGAGTGGCGCGCGTACGCCAGGGCCCGTTCCAGGCCGCCCAGGCGTTCGTGCGCACGCGCCAGGTTCAGGTACGCCTCGGCTCGCAGGTTGGGACTGTCCGCCTCCTCGGCCAGGCCCAGCTGCCGGTGCGCGAACTCCAGCGCTTCTCTGCAACAACAGCAATAATTACATCTATGCTACTAGTCAGCGTATTCCGAATCTCACCGGACCGGTGGACAACAATGACGTCACGCTGCAGCGAAATAGGAACAAAACTGCTGGAAGGATCGATGGCTGTCATAGCGACTGCATGGATGAATATATGAGGCGTTCAGAAGTCAACATGATTAACTCCACTTTTGGTTATTTCAGAGTTTCTAAGTTAGCAGTGTACTAAATTGACCATATTTTCAGTGGTCAAAGTGATGAACTCCATAGTTCAGTAAAAAGCTCACAGAATGCAGTATTCTTCTTGACTGACTACATCACAGAATTAAATGTGTGTATTTAACTTTAACCTTCACTATCTCAAAATCTTTGGAAAAGGAGTTAATCATGTTGACTTCTGAACGCCTCATATAATAGGATGCGAAACTTACTGAGCTTCCCGTAACACATACTAGAGGCGCTATTGTAGAAATTGACCTTGCTGCTACCTGTTGGGGGGAGGGACGTTATTACATCTAGCAGCGCACCAAGTAGCGAAAAGAGTAATTACTCCATGCATTTAGCAGCGCACCTGGTGACGAAAATGTTAAACTGTGCAGAAAGTATTCCCTCCCACCCTCATCGATATTCAAAACTAACCCAATTTAAAATAAAACATTTACAGTTTTATTCCTCCCAGCATCTTCTACTGAAAATTCTTACCGGAGCCAACAGGAAGATAAAAGAGACGATCTATTTTACACTACCCGATTAAAATATAACCAGAGAGAGACAAAAAATAAAGCAAAAGGTAAGATAATTGGGATTGTTTATTGTACAGCGCAATGGAAAAGTCTGCAAGAACTACTTAGTTCAATTTATTATATTACTATTACTTTACAATACATTCAACAACACTATTTTTACAACGTCCATAAACAGCACTGTTTAACATACACTGCTTATACACACATATCACTTTATGTTCACTTATTAGCAAGTTTCTGTCCGCCATCTCGACCCCTCGACTCTCGAGCAAGATCTCGAACGGATGAATAGAGAACTCTGGGTAATGTACCCAACACGTAGTTCTAATGTTCACCACCTACGACGTTGGGCGCTGATCATCTTATTTCAGCCCCCCGCCGCCAGATGGTGCTGACCGTAGTTTCGTATCCTATTATTATATTTATCCATGGCGACTGTATAAGTTGTTGTCTGTGCTAAGCTAGCAAAATTTTGCGAAATTTTCGTACTGCCATCTCGTTCAAAGAAAAGAGAGCATAAACAATTTATTTCTTGAACCAGTAGTAATAACTTGTCCGTTGACATGTTCGCTCATAAGCCATTAACATATTGTTTTTACGTTGTGCTCATTACAAACAATACAACAGAACTAAAGCAGAACACATTCCATGACAACAGTGCACGATGTCATTCGTCTGCTAATTCCCGCCCTATACAAGAACCAATCACATTCACTGATGGCGGCTGATGGAGACTGCCACCACCTCTGCAAGCTGATGGCACCGGTGCCACACCGGTGGAACATCAGTGACTCCATCGGTGAAATTCGGAACACCGTGATGCCATCAGATTGCTCAGCGCTGAGATTCGGAATACGCTCAGTAAGACTAGTACGAGGGCTATTCATAAAGTAACTTCCGTTTATTGTAACCAAGATGGCAATGTGGTTTAGTATTTGTTGCAACAGTTTGAAACTACAAAACATTAATTTATTTTTCTACATAGTTTCTGGGTAAATTGAGACACATACCGTTTAACGAGGTTTTGAATTCCGCGGTCAATCACAGGTGGGAGACTTTTATTTCTATCACCCTTGACTAGTGAACGGATTTCTAGTCCCTTACCTATTTTGTTTGCTGCGACCTAGGCTGTTACTCAGATATCTCTATGTTTCATGTACACAGGATCCCCCTATTACAATTCTATAGGACCTAAACTGTCTAAATGAACCATAAACCATTAAGAATTATACGTGGTACAGTCATTAAGTTCTGACACTGACGCCTGAAGGGTAGGCACCCACAAGAATCTGGATGTCTCAAAAGATGCCGCGTGATACGGCGTACACTTAAACAGATCGACATACTCCCTCAATATAGTCGCCGTTGGCCGCTATGCACGTCTGCCAATGTTGGTGTAGCTGCTGGAAGCACCGCTGAAAGATGTTGGCAGGAAGATGCCGTACGGCTTCTCTTGTGGCAGTCATGACCTTTTCGGCCGCATAAAAATTACGCCCTCGTAGGATTGATTTTATGAGGGGAAAGAGAAAAAAAATCGCATGGTGCGAGATCAGGTGAGTACGGAGGGTGTGGCAAAACAGCGACCTGTTGCCTTGCAAGTTCCTCTTGGACAAGGATGGAGCGATGTGCAGGGGCGTTGTCGTGTAGCAACAGCCAATTCTTCCTATGCCAAAGCTCAGGACGCTTACGACGAATTGAATTGCTTAAACGGCCAAGAATCTCTTTGTAGAGGATCTTGTCTATAGTTGCACCTTGTGGGATGAATTCTATGTAAACAATTCCATTTGAATAAAAAAAACTGTTAAAGGATCACCTTGCCTTTTGACCTGTCTTGTTGCGGATTTTTCTGTCGTGGAAATAATGGCGTTTTCCAGGTGGCGGATTGTCGCTTCAGTTGCGGATCGTAAAGGAAACACCATGTTTCGTCTCCAGTTATGATCGGTTATAGCAGTTTCGCCTAATTTCTAACAGAACGTGACGTTTGCCCATTGCTCAAACTGCAACATACTCGAGTTCCTACGCGCGCATTCAAATCACCGTCACAACAAAGACCGTAGTTCTGCTTACAGTGCATGCACTCAACTGTCTCTTGTTGGGTCGAGAGACTAACTGACAAGGTATCATACCATGGCGCCACCTATGCGCTATAGTGCACCTTAACGCCACTATGCTCTCAGTATTAGAACTTAATGACTGTACCACGTATACTTTAACATGAAATTGATTTGTGAGTGTTAGCCGATTTTTGTAGGTTATTCTGTGGGTTTGTATAAATTGTCATTTAGGTCTATCATTGTGCAGATTTACACCAGCCATTTCTTCCTCGTCCCGTCCCGTGATCACCTTGATCACATTTCCGTCCCCTCGCGTATGTCGTACCTAAGAGGTTACGTCCATTTTTTATTTTTCCCCTTCAAAATTTTCTAGAACTCCTTCAGTGAAGCAGCGTAACCCGGAGTGAGACTAGTGGCCAACAGGCTTGGAGCTCACATTTTTAGTTTCTTACAGCCCCGAACCCCTTGCAAGGACGCGTTTTGCGTACCTTTTAAATTTATCCTCCCAATTCTCCTCTTTCAATTCAATTCAATCAGGAAGTGCGTCAATTAAATCACAATCACAATGTATTGTACATTTTACTACTAAGGAAATGTTGCACATGGTGAAGTGAGACATAGAAGTAGTGACACACAACTCTAACCAGATTTGTCCTCCTTCTGTTCGATCCTTGGTCAGACATTACTTATGTTTACTCTTACCGGTGGCATTCAAACAGACAGAAAAATAGTCAGTTCTTATTAGACAGAGCTAACGCAACATTTGCAATACAAAACATAGTTAGTTCCCCCCCCCCCCCAAAAAAAAGGAAGATGACTCCAATATCTTGAAGAGAATTTCATGTACAAAAATACATTAAGAGTTTCATAAGTGTCCCCTTCGATGTAATTGAACTTGTTATTGTCGGTTTGTGTATATCTCAAATATTTCACACATTATCTGAGGTGAAAAAGTTAAGTGGGCCTTCCTGTATACATATAATGTTGGTACTCATATGTTGCATATCCCTTCAAACAATTGAATTGCCTATAGCAGACTTTCTGCTGCAGTCCAGAATTTGTGGAAGAGTGAAGCCGGTGAGATATCTGAAGAATACTATCGTCAAGTAAAGGGTGTGTAGTAGGCTATACAATTCTAGTCCCAATAGTTATTAAAGCAAATAAAGAATTATGGGTTTAATATGATTTGCCACATACGAGATGCTCTATTAGATTCGCAAAGCTATTGTTCACTTGATGACACAGTAAGAAATACTGCTGGTTCATATTTTATACCTAAACGCCATTTCATACAAGTTGAGAGGATTTCAAAGCATTTCTTTCCCCTTCTACTTTCTCTGAGTTCGTCAGCGACACCGTAAAGTGAAATAAATGCTTCCGCATCCTCTCAACTTGTATGGAATGTCGTTTACTCTTGGTTTCACAAGTAAAGAACCTTCGTTGCAGGGTTGGGTTCAGGAAGCCATAAATCTGACTGACACGCTCCCCCAATTAGTGAAACTGTGGACAAAGATACCGCCAGAATACCGTCGAGAATGCTGTGTTGTGAATTTTCCATTTTTGATAGAATCCAACCAGTTGCAAAAGAAAATACATTTAAAGAGTCAAGCCAAGAGCAAACGTGGCAACAGCTGAAAGTTTTAGCAAGTTTACCTCCCCTAACTGGCCTGTCAATCACTGTCATCTGTGTAGAAGTGGTGTGAGACCAGGGTTCTTTACTTGTGGAGCCGAGAGTACGCTGTCGCTGATGAACTCAGAGAAAGTAGATGGGGAAAGAAATGCTTTCAAATCCTCTCAACTTGTATGAAATGGCGTATAGCTACACTCAACCTGAAAGTAATGTTTTAGTACCAAGTTTTTAAGACTGATTATAACTATAGTCGAGTTTGCAGTTAACCTTGCGGTGTACAACCCCCAAATGCGGGTCTGAATTCAAATAACTGGTTGGAACAAGTTTGACAGCAATGCAGTTGTTTAGGTGGTGTCCATCCATTTCTTTCTCGGGATAATTGTGTAAGATCCACTTGGGTGAAAGGAAAAATATCGATTTTGTAAAGGTTTTTTGCAAGACAGTCGTGATCTGTTTTTTTGTTGGTTATTTTACGATGCTTTATCAACTGCACTGGTTATCTGAGTGAGATGAAGGTGATAATGCCATCGAGATGATTCCGGGTCCAGCGCCGAAAGTTACCCAGCATTTGCTCTTAATGAGTTGTACGAAAACTCCGGAAAAACCTCAAACAGGTAACTTGATTAGAAGATTCTGAAGACCTGAAAGTATTGGAAAGCAAGACTGCCAATGACTTCAGTGTTCGATGGAGCACATTAGACGATGACAACAACAAAATTTTCACCCACATCCTTGTGCTTGAAAATATTCCTTTCTTTACCCCCAAAAACTTTTGCACGCAGAGTTTCTTCATGAAACTGCAAATAAGAAAGCCACAAGCAGTGTTTGATACTTTTTACTCGTCTGGTATTTGGAGCTTTCATGAGCTACAGACTGGTTAAATTCGTTTTGAAAGCACAAAAAATTGTCAAGAGAGCGTGATAAACATATTAACTCTCCTTTCTGTTTATTTTACGTCATGAAGGAGATATTATTGTTCCTGTTTACAGGCACAGTGAAATGCTGAAAGCTATTGCGACCGAAATGTTGATAGAGTAACGGACAGCTGACACGCGGAATAATGTTTTGGCTTGCATGTATCACGTGTTATTGG
The DNA here is from genome assembly GCF_040183065.1 of Periplaneta americana. NCBI lineage: Eukaryota > Metazoa > Arthropoda > Insecta > Blattodea > Blattidae > Periplaneta > Periplaneta americana. The sequence goes on from NC_091131.1 coordinate 28,921,076, forward strand.
CAGGCCGGGACCACACTAAACAAAATGGGCAATTCGACGAGCAGGATTAACAAACCTGGACTGTGTTTTGGAGCTGTCGATATGTACAGACAAATTGGCGAATTTGCGGCAGCTTCATCCCACACCGCAGTGTCCTCTTCCGCAGTCTGATCACGTCAGTATTACGTAGACGGACCAAGTGTAGGCCTAAGCCTAAAAAGGTTTATGAATTAGCATACGTTAATGTCGGTCTGTTATAATCCTGCGCTGTCCTCAGATGTTGGAGCGCACATCCTATGAGATGTATTTCACAAAGAAGAAATGGCTTCCTCTGGGAAGAAAGTAAAGCTAGGCGACCTTTATCTTGGGTTTACAGTGAAAGAATCCTGTCTGAAATAGAGGACCTTTCTCGCCCAAGTTGATTATGAGCATTGAATAACCTCTGCAGTTGAAATCGTTGACAAAAATACTGCTACGACTACAACTACAACAGCTACAATTACAACAACTGCTAAAATAAAGGGTGCGGCAAAATATCCTCCCTAATTTAAAATTTAAATAAAAAGCATGTGGATCAAAATAAGGAAACTGTATTAATATGAATGATATCTAAAGAGTGGGAAATTTAGGTTTACACGCGTGAATCATCGAAATTTCCGATATTGGAGTGGACAGAACCCTCATGAACTTCATGAAAAACCTCTACATAACGACCGTGTTACCGTATGGTGCGCGGTTGCAACAGTCGGGATACTTGGTCCTTACTTTTTTGAAGAGGATTGTGCTACTGTGACAGTGAACTCTCAGCGGTACTCTTTTATGATCAACAATTTTTTGGCACCAAGACTCAATGCGCTGCAGATTGGCCAGGTAATAATAATAATAATAATAATAATAATAATAATAATAATAATAATAATAATGATTAATTTTAGCTGGCAGAGTTAAGGCCGTAAGGCCTTCTCTTCCACTCAACTAGCAAAAAGTGTATATACATATGCATGAACTTACAAAGAATTCAACAATTTGATTTAGATGAGAGTTACATGTATACAAGAGTTATTTGCAAATTAAACAACAAAATACTATGAACTATTAATGAAACACAGAAATAAACTGTGTAGCAGAATTAAACTAAAATACATAGAATGTTAATATATTTCAAATAATATTAGATAATAGAAAGAGATTATTATGAGACAATTAAAATACAGCACAATCAGGATGATGTCTAAAGAAAAAAGTAACAATGTAGTCAGTGATATTTTAAATCAGTATGACTGGAGTGAAATGCTAATAAGGTTATCTTTTAAGCTGTTCTTAAAGGTGTTTGTTATCTTGCAGCCCCTAATACTTTGTGACGAGGAATTCCATTGACGCGAGGTGGATATTGTAAAAGATGATGAATAACAAGATGTTCTATGAAGAGGTATACTTAGCGTGCCACAGATAAGTGATCTGGTATTTACGTCGTGGTTAGAGTATAGATAAGAGAAACGAGACGAAAGGTAATTTGGTGTTGAAGTGTGCAGAATTCGAAAGAGTAAAGACAAAGAGTGTGAAGTTCTGCGTTCTTTAAGTCGGAGCCACGAGAGACTTGCGAAGGACGGTGATATGTGATCATATCGTCGGATGTTGCACACGTATCTGACGCACATATTCTGAGCTCGCTGTAACTTGACTGACAGTTCAGAACTTAGGTCACTTAACAAAACGTAACAATAATCGAAGTGCGGCATTACTAGGGTTTGTACTAGGGTAAGTTTTAGTTGCTGGGGCAAGAAGTTTCTCAAGCGACTCAAACAATGAATGGAGGAACAGATTTTTTTTTATCGTTTCTTTAACTTGAAAATTCCAACTTAGATTATTGTCAAAAAAGGAGCCAAGATTTTTTACGACAGATGAATAAGGGATTAGCGTGTTGTTAAGGGTAACAACTGAAAGATTACTGTTATTAAGGGAGTACGGTTTCAGCAGGATGCAGCCACCTCTCACACAGCTCAGATTTCTCTCCAAGTCCTGAGACAGATGTTTCCCGGACGCTTAATTTCTTCACGTGGCGACGCCCCCTGGCCAGCACGATCACCAGAACTTGCACCCCGCGATTTTTTTCTATGGGGACAACTTAAGGCTGAAGTGTTCAAACATCGGCCGAGGACTTTGCCAGACCTAAGAAATGCAATACAGGAAGAAATTGGCCTTATTCCTCAATAAATGCTAGTTAGAATGATGCAGAATTTCCGAAGTCGCATTCAAGAATGCATTGATAGTGAAGGACACCACTTGAGAGACACGTTATTCAAAAAATGATACCATTCATAATAAAGTTTCCTATTCAATTTTTGTTGTTTTGCGCATGTCATTTGATATCGCTATGGCAAGGCATGTAAACCTAAATTTCCCACTGTTTAGATACCATTCATATTAATACAGTTTCCTTAATTTGATCCATCTGTTTTTTATTTAAACTTTAAATTAGGGAGGATGTTTTGCCGCACTCTTTATAACTACAGTTACAAGCACCACATTTACAACTACAATCACTGCAACTACTAAAATTACAACCACAACAACTACTGTACAACACCTATAACTACTTCAATTACAACAATTGTTGGACAATAACTTCATTCAGGTCAAAATTACGTAAATTATTCCTTAATAGATTAATATTACTGATTAATATTTGTTACTTATAATGAAACTAACATATGTCCATTCTTATTATTACCATTTAATACAAAACCTCTAATGGCAAAATATCATTACATTAATATACTTACTTACTTACTTCCTGGCTTTTAAGGAACCCGGAGGTTCATTGCCGCCCTCACATAAGCCCGCCATTGGTCCCTATCCTGTGCAAGATTAATCCAGTCTCTACCACTTCCCTCAAATCCATTTTAATATTATCCTCCCATCTACGTCTCGGCCTCCCCAAAGGTCTTTTTCCCTCTGGCCTCCCAACTAACACTCTATATGCATTTCTGGAATGACCCATACGTACTACATACCCTGCCCATCTCAAACGTCTGGATTTAATGTTACTAATTATGACAGGTGAAGAATATAATGCGTGCAGTTCTGCGTTGTGTAACTTTCTCCATTCTCCTGTAACTTCATTCCTCTTAGCCCCAAATATTTTCCTAAGCACCTTATTCTCAAACACCCTTAACCTCTGTTCTCTTTCAAAGTGAGAGACTAAGTTTCACAACCATAAAGAACAACCGGTAATATAACTGTTTTATAAATTCTAACTTTCAGATTTTTTGACAGCAAACTGGATGATAAAAGCTTCTCAACCGAATAATAAGAGGCATTCCCAAATTTATTCTGTGTTTAATTTCCTCCCGAGTATCATTTATGTTTTTTACTGTTGCTCCCAGGTATTTGAATTTTTCCATCTCTTCAAAGGATAAATTTCCAATTTTTATATTTCCATTTCTCATTACATTAATATTATTCTCATTACAGCAATATATTTTAATTTATATTTTGCTCTCTACAAAATAGTTCTAGTAAACTTCTATTAAATTAATTCTGATTATTTTTAACCAACTAGCTATGTCAACTTAATTATAATTCTTTACATATTGCATATAGACTGAATTGAATTATATTAGCTCGTAAATTAAGTTATTACTTTTTCCTATAGGTTTTTCTCAATTTAAATAAACATGTACTAGACGTTAAAATTTAACTGAAGAACAATGTTGTAGAATCTTTAGTGTATTGTAAATATTCATAATTTAAATATGTATGCCACTATTGTATTGATTAAGGCTGGTTGAGTGGAAGAGAATCCCTTAAGGCCTTAACTCTGCCAGCGAAAATAAAACATTTTATTATATTCTATTCTATTCTACAACAACTGTAACTACAACAACTACAATTACAACTAAAAACTACAACTACTACAATTGAGGTGGTAGCCGGAAAAAGGGCCCATAAGCAAAAGTCTGGTTTCGAGAAAACAAAGATTGAAAGATTTATTTTTATGTAATTTCGATTTTGTTGCACCTTTATCAAAATAACAATTTGCACACTGTTATAATAATATTTGTCTGTAAGTTTTTGTTAAAAAATGCAATCCGACTTTAATAGTATTATAAATATAGGCTAAATATAGAAGTATATATACATATATATATGTATTATTAGAGCATTTTATAGATCCTTTTTTGTAGCGAACAAGTTTACTTTATCAAAATACTTTCATGGCCGGTTTTTCCAAGTATTGTTAGAAAATTTAACGACTGTTAAACTCTAAACAGTTTGTTAATTAATAAAACTGTATGTTTTCAACACCAGTTTGGTTTAACAGATTGTTAACAGTTTGTTAATTTTAAATGTAGGATTTCGGGCAGTTAACTCGTTTAACAGTTAGTTAAATATGGCCGATGTCTCCACGGCTGTCCGAACAAAAGTTGCTAAATTAATATTTTGTGTCTCTCTGTTGGGAATGTTCAGCATATGACTGGTAATATAACATTTAAAAATTACTTTGGATTGTTTAAATACATCAGTGTTATTTTATTTCTTTCGTATTTCGTATCCATAATAGCAATGAGGAAATATAACCTTACTTTGTAATTATTATTAGCACGTCACCTACAACTTTCATTTGTCAACTGTTTGTTTATGGAGCGTGGCCTACTATAACAGGTTGCCATTTTATGCAAGTTTCATGACTCACTCTATAATATAGAATTTAAAGATTAATTTTAACCAATCAAAAATTGTCTTACATGTGTAGAATCATTACCAACTGCTGCTGAGTAGTTAAAATAGTGCTAACAGACGTTATAGTTAAGTGTTGGTTATCTTTAACAAAATTGTGTTGAAAAAATGGGAAATACATTAACAAAGCGTTAAAAATAAACAGACTGCTAATTTAACATTCGTTAAGCAAAATTAAACATTACTTGGACAAACTGGCCATCAGTATGATATTTTAGCTGAAATTAAACATCAGCATTGAACAACGCACATTACAGAGGTTTACAAGTTCATAATCATTTTAGTAAAATTATATTTCTTACATATATCTCACAGTTACGTCATAAATTGTACCGTATATATAAAAATCTAGAATACACTATTTGTTGGGTACAGAATACAGATTACAGGTTATTTAGTATTAATCCAGAATGGATTCACGCTCACTTCAAAGTTTATCTTCAGAGTACAGTTTACACTTCAGTGCACATCCTGGATGGACTCAACTCGCTTTGAGGACCTTCTTCACTGATGCAAATCAAGCATTCAGGTATAACTCCCTGTAAAGTTGATTTGAATAATTTCGAGGGAAAAATTGTTCCGGGGCCGGGTATCGAATCCGGGACCTTTGGTTTAACGTACCAACGCTCTACCAACTGAGCTACCCGGGAACTCTACCCGACACCGATCCAATTTTTCCCTCTGTATCCACATACCTCAAAGTGGGCTGACAACCGTCAAGCAACCAACATTGAGTGCACACTAACTCCGTGTGACTTAAATTGTGGCTTTCTGTTAACGAACAGTGACGTGTATTATGCAAATCAAGCATTCAGGTATAACTCCCTGTAAAGTTGATTTGAATAATTTCGAGGGAAAAATTGTTCCGGGGCCCGGTATCGAATCCGGCACCTTTGGTTTAACGTACCAACGCTCTACCAACTGAGCTACCCGGGAACTCTACCCGACACCGATCCAATTTTTCCCTCTGTATCCACAGACCTCAAAGTGGGCTGACAACCGTCAAGCAACCAACATTGAGTGCACACTAACTAAGTGTGATTTAAATTGTGGCTTTCTGTTAACGAACAGTGACGTGTATTATGCAAATCAAGCATTCAGGTATAACTCCCTGTAAAGTTGATTTGAATAATTTCGAGGGAACTGATGTTTGCTGAGGTACACAACTATGCAAGAGTGCATGGATTCATTCAATTAGCTACCCTGCCCTCTGTTTACAAGATACTGAAACGAAACTACGTAAGCAAGTAGATTTAAAAACTGAGAATCGAATTAAATATTCTCCCGAAAAAGGACCTATAGATCTTTGGGCCCATTTTCCGGCTACCGCTTCAATTACAACAACTGCAACTACAACAAATACAACTAAAATTACGCAACCGAGTATTAATAGAACTGTATTTATATAGGCTACTACGAATTACGGAAGTAATTTCGAACATGTTCTATAAAACTCCCTACGATTCCAAACTTTTGTAACTCCCTGTATAATCAGAGATGCAGAAATTAAAGCACACATTCCCTTGCTTCATTCGTAGTTTTTGAGTTGATATTCACCTTTTTATACTGAACGTAGATGTTGTGTATTTCTCTTTCCATGTACATGAACCTCTTTGTTCGAATTCATAGGCACAGACCACATGAAGAGGAAATTATTGTTCTGATTATTAATAAATCAAATCATTGATCAGAGTACTAGAGGGAAAAACTCAAAAGACAGTGTATGCCACATTACTTCTGGACTTTTTTTCTGTTTAGTTAGGTAAATTACATTTCCTACCGCAGCAACCCACGCCAAAGCACTTTTCAGAAGTGACTGGTTATTCAGTGAAGGAAATTAAAATGGTTTCAACTAGTTTGCGGTCAAACTTATTGCCTATTTCGTTTCTGACTATATTTTGAGCTTGTGTTTGTCTATAGATTGAATTTCGATAATTGATTTCGATTATTGTTTGATGCTATTTGTTCTGAGGTTGATTGAAATGAAAGCGAGCTTTGTGCATGCTTCACTTGTGTTAATAAGCGTGCCATCCGTTTTATGTCTTTTATTTCTTCTCTACTGCTGCATTATTTCCATTTGAGGCCATGTGGTCAGTATATGACTCTCACAGTAGCTGCGAGTGCATTAGTGATCACAACGCATTCTTTATAATCCAGTTCGTAGCGGGAACACTCCATGAAGAGTCAAAGCCGTCCAGCTGAGAGCTGGCATCGCGTCCACATGCTAGAGCAAAGGAGAGTGACGTATTCTTTATGCGTTTCTTTGGACCATCCTGCAGAAGTATTTGAAATGTGAATATGGAGACGAATGGAGCGTGTGGAATGTACGGACAAAATAAGAAATTAATTTGTGTTGGAAAGAGTGGGTGAAGAAAGAATAATGCCGAAGCTAATCAGGAAGATAAAATAGTAATATGCGTTACAAGAGCGGTATGTTGAAGTTTTCATGTTCGAGGAAAAGTTTGAAAAAGCGAAACGTAGTTGAGCTTTTTTAATTTCCGAGAATTGAAAGAAAACATACCGCTCGTGTATCGTACATTATTTTGTGCGAAGATCGTTTATTACATACCTGAAAGAGGAATTTCTAATTAGTTGCAATGAAATCTCCATCTTGGTTTCTGTTCAATGACGGCAAATTTGCAAAACAAAAATATCTATCTTCAACATTGTTGCTTTAAAATGTTTTCTGTGTTTACTATACTCCAGCAGGCCGTGATATACGTCTGTCTTCCCCCCCCCCAGTCTATGATGAGTCTGGAATCTTGTTGATTTTTTCACGGCTCCCTTAATATTACTTGCATCACGAATGTAGTAACTTTAGTGGAGTTTTAGAGTTTACTTAATTTTTCCAAATATTTAAAAACAATAATTAACAGTGTAATTTAGGTGAAATTGCAATGGTAAGTTTCCAATTTATAATTATTACTATAGTGAACGTCTCTAAAAATAATATCGGTATGTTAAAAGCCTAAAGCAGTAAAATCAATATGTCACTTAAGCGGTAAGAAGAGGGAAATTGTTATGTGTGTTAGGTTGGGAATACTGAATGTGGAATTTTAGACTTTCCGCGGATTGGTTTTGTGCGGAAACCAAGCAAATACGCACGATCTCGCACAAAGAAATTGCTTGGGTCACTGGCTGAGAAGAAACTGCCTACTGAAGGATGCACTGGAAGGAATGGTGAACGGGAGAAGAGTTCGGGGCAGAAGAAGATATCAGATGATAGACGACATTAAGAGATATGGATCAAATGCGGAGACAAAGAGGAAGGTAGAAAATAGGAAAACTTGGAGAATATTGGGTTTGCAGTGAAAGACCTGCCCTTGGGCAGAAAACTACGAAAAGAAATAGCATTATTTCACTCAGATCACCTGGCTTTAACTGTCTGACTGGGACCATCTCCTCTTGCAAAGTGTGCGTATGCAGCGAAGAAGTTCATACGGGTCTCCAGCGTGGAAATCAATGCGCTTGAATGTATCTAACGGTTTACTTCACATCGGGTGCATTTCATACCTTTTATTGGTACATAGACGTGTACGTCACGTGAAAGTTCCTTTATTGATCATGTAATGCACGAGGATCAATACCCAGAGCATCGTCTAGTCCCATTAGGAATTGCTCTACACACCCTCGCTGCCAAATGTCGAGTTGCTAGGTTTCAATTCGAGCGATGTCTGTAGATTAGGCAGTTCGAGTGCACGTTTCACAGAGAAGCAATAAATTATCAAGAAGAGCTGGAGTATTTCCCTTAAATCTCAGATGGATAAAATGGACTTCAAGATACGGAAGAATAAGGCTCTTCGTCACTCTGTTTCTTTCTGCTGTTTGTCGTTCATAATATGAGAACACCTATGTTGCTACAATGGCAGAAAAGGAGGGAGGAAGAATAAGAAGAAGGAAGAAAGAGGTGTAAAGAAAGGATGGAAAGAAAGGCGAATGAGTACAGTAGGAAGGAAGATGAAACAGGCAAAATATAACGTACAAATAAACAAATAAAACAAAGAAGAAAAATACGAATGGAAAGAAAAACAAGGATAACAAATATGATTAGAAAAGAAAAGGAGAAGGTAAGGAAGGGCAAAAGGAAGAAGAAAAACAAGAATGATATGGAGAATAAGTAGGAGAAGAATGATAGAGGAGAAGAAAGACGCAGGAAAAGAGACGAGAGAGAAAGAAAGAATGAGATGAAGAAAAATACTAAGACAAAGGAAGAAAGGGGAGAGAGAAGAAAAAGTTGAAGAGAGGAAAGGCAAGAGAGAGGAGGAAAAGAAGAAAAACGACGAGATGAATGAGAAGGAAAAGAATGAGACAGAGGTGAAAGAAGAAGATAAAGGAGCAGAGGAAGAATAAGAGGGACAAGAAATAAAGTTGAGGAAGGACAAGAATGAAGAAGAGGTAGCTAAGTAGGAAGGAAAAGATAAGAAGGAGAAGAAGATAAATGAGACAGGAGAATGGAGATGTAGAAGATGTAACTATGAAGAAAAGAAATGACAAAAGGGAGAAGAAGATGAATGAGACAGGAGAACGGAGATGGAGAAGATGTAGCTAAGACGAAAAGAAATGACAAGAGGGAGAAGAAGATGAATGAGACAGGAGAATGGAGATGGAGAAGATGTAGCTATTAAGAAAATAAATGACAAGAGGGAGAAGAAGATGAATGAGACAGGGGAATGGAGATGGAAAAGATGTAGCTAAGAAGGAAAGAAAGAACGAGAGGGAGAAGAAGATGAATGATATAGGAGAATGGAGATGGAGAAGATGTAGCTATGAAGAAAAGAAATGACAAGAGGGAGAAGGAGATGAATGAGATAGGAGAATGGAGATGGAGAAGATGTAGCTATGAAGAAAATAAATGACAAGAGGAAGAAGGAGATGAATGAGACGGGAGAATGGAGATGGAGAAGATGTAGCTATGAAGAAAATAAATGACAAAAGGGAGAAGAAGATGAATGAGACAGGGGAAGGGAGATGGAGAAGATGTAGCTATGAAGAAAAGAAATGACAAGAGGGAGAAGAAGATGAATGAGACAGGAGAATGGAGATGGAGAAGATGTAGCTAAGAAGAAACGATATGACAAGAGGGAGAAGGAGATGAATGAGAAAGGAGAATGGAGATGGAGAAGATGTAGCTAAGAAAAAACGATATGACAAGAGGGAGAAGGAGATGAATGAGAAAGGAGAATGGAGATGGAGAAGATGTAGCTATGAAGAAAATAAATGACAAGAGGGAGAAGAAGATGAATGAGACAGGGGAATGGAGATGGAGAAGATGTAGCTATGAAGAAAAGAAATGACAAGAGGGAGAAGAAGATGAATGAGACAGGGGAATGGAGATGGAGAAGATGTAGCTATGAAAAAAAGAAATGACAAGAGGGAGAAGAAGATGAATGAGACAGGAGAATGGAGGTGGAGAAGATGTAGCTAAGAAGAAAAGATATGACAAGAGGGAGAAGAAGATGAATGAGAAAGGAGAATGGAGATGGAGAAGATGTAGCTAAGAAAAAACGATATGACAAGAGGGAGAAGGAGATGAATGAGAAAGGAGAATGGAGATGGAGAAGATGTAGCTATGAAGAAAATAAATGACAAGAGGGAGAAGAAGATGAATGAGACAGGGGAATGGAGATGGAGAAGATGTAGCTATGAAGAAAAGAAATGACAAGAGGGAGAAGAAGATGAATGAGACAGGAGAATGGAGATGGAGAAGATGTAGATAAGACGAAAAGAAATGACAAGAGGCAGAAGAAGATGAATGAGACAGGGGAATGGAGATGGAGAAGATGTAGCTATGAAAAAAAGAAATGACAAGAGGGAGAAGAAGATGAATGAGACAGGAGAATGGAGGTGGAGAAGATGTAGCTAAGAAGAAAAGATATGACAAGAGGGAGAAGAAGATGAATGAGAAAGGAGAATGGAGATGGAGAAGATGTAGCTATGAAGAAAAGAAATGACAAAAGGGAGAAGAAGATGAATGAGACAGGAGAATGGAGATGGAGAAGATGTAGCTAAGAAGAAATGAAGTGACAATAGGGGGAAGAAGATGAATGAGACAGGAGAATGGAGGTGGAGATGATGGACCTATGAAGAAAAGAAATGACAAGTGGGAGAAGAAGATGAATGAGACAGGAGAATGGAGATGGAGAAGATGTAGCTATGAAGAAAAGAAATGACAAGAAGGAGAAGAAGATGAATGAGACAGGGGAATGGAGATGGAGAAGATGTAGCTAAGACGAAAAGAAATGACAAGAGGGAGAAGAAGATGAATGAGACATGGGAATGGAGATGGAGAAGATGTAGCTAAGAAGAAAATAAATGACAAGAGGGAGAAGAAGATGAATGAGACAGGGGAATGGAGATGGAGAAGATGTAGCTAAGACGAAAAGAAATGACAAGAGGGAGAAGAAGATGAATGAGACAGGGGAATGGAGATGGAGAAGATGTAGCTATGAAGAAAAGAAATGACAAGAAGAAGAAGGAGATGAATGAGACAGGAGAATGGAGATGGAGAAGATGTAGCTATGAAGAAAATAAATGACAAAAGGGAGAAGAAGATGAATGAGACAGGGGAATGGAGATGGAGAAGATGTAGCTATGAAGAAAATAAATGACAAGAGGGAGAAGAAGGTGAATGAGACAGGAGAATGAAGATGGAGAAGATGTAGCTATGAAGAAAAGAAATGACAAGAGGGAGAAGTAGATGAATGAGACAGGAGAATGGAGATGGAGAAGATGTAGCTATGAAGAAAAGAAATGACAAGAGGGAGAAGAAGATGAATGAGACAGGAGAATGGAGATGGAGAAGATGTAGCTATGAAGAAAAGAAATGACAAGAGGGAGAAGAAGATGAATGAGATAGGAGAATGGAGATGGAAAAGATGTAGCTAAGAAGGAAAGAAAGAACGAGATGGAGAAGAAGAAGAAAAAGAAGAAGAGGAAGCATAAGACATGGAAATGGAAATGAAGAAGTTGTAGCTAAGAAGGAAAGGAAGGACAAGATGGTAAAGAAGATGAATGAGAATGGAGATGGAGATGATGTAGTTAAGAAGGAAAGAAATGACAAGAGGGAGAAGAAGATGAATGAGAATGGAGATGGAGATGTAGCTAAGAGGGAAAGAAAGAACGAGATGGAGAAGAAGGAGAAGAAGAAGAAGAAGAAGAAGAAGAAGAAGAGGAAGGGGAAGCGTAAGACATGGAAATGGAAGTGAAGAAGATGTAGCTAAGAAGAAAAGGAGGGACAAGATGGAGAAGAAGAAGAAGTAGAGGAAGCATAAGACATGAGAATGGAAATAAAGAAGATATAGTTAAGAAGGAAAGGAAGGCCAAGATGGTAAAGTAGATGAATGAGACAGGAGAATGGAAATGGAGAAGATGTAGCTAAGAAGGAAAGAAATGACAAGAGGAAGAAGAAGAGGAGGTTGAGAGGAAGGACGAGGCGAAGGAGAAATAAAATGATGTGATGAAGGAGGAGGATAAGAATGAGACAAAGCAGGAAAAAGGAGAAAGAGGGAAGAAGAGGGGTAAGAATGAATCAGAAGGGAGAAGTGGGGAAGAAGAAAATAAGGAAAGTAAGGACTAGAGGGATAGAAAAGAAATAGAATTATATGATGAAGGAGAAGAAGAATGAGGCAAATATAGAAGATGACTGAGAAATAAAGGAGAAGAAGAAGTTTAAATAAAAGAAGGAAAAGGCAGAGAAAATGAAGGAATGTTAGAAGGAGATCGAGGAGGAAACGAGGGAGATTAGGAGCAAATGGAAAAGTAGACGAGGAAGAATAAAAAAAAGAAAAAAAGAGAGAGTAGGAGATTGAGAAGAATGGGATGAGGAGCAGAAAGGGATAAGTGGAAGAATAAAAGGAGGAGTTGATGAAGGAGAAAGATTGAAAAAACAAACAGAAAAGTTGAAAAGAAATTTGTTGAAGGAGAAGCAAAAGAATATGAACACAAAAGAGGAACAGGGACGACATTTGAAGGAGTACGGAAAGGATAAAAAGAAGAAACGTTAATAAAACTGCTAGCCGTAATAAACTAAACGCTTGCACGTCTGGTACAGGGAGGCGTGAGAGCTACTGACTTACTTCTCCATTGGACTGAGTGTCTGGCAGATTCTTCCGCTTCTTTCTAGACCGTGAAAAGGAATGTCCGTTTGGGAATAGAATTTGAGGCTATGACGGTGTAAAATGATTTCCACATTTCTGATATGTTGAATTGGGAAAGGGAAAGAAGCCGCAAGAAAGAACCGAGTTGAAGGGGATTAGATAAAGAAAAATGACTCAAGCAAAGAGGAGGACCGCGAAAATGGGAGCGGGTTGGGACGGTGATTGAGGAATGTCCTGGCAGCCAGCCACCTCCGACAATGAAGACGGCAAGGGACGTGGGATTATTGTTTGAAAAGTTGGCATTATTTGGAGTCTACACCAGGGCTGACCAAACTCTGTTATAATCATACAAAGCTATAAAGATGTGACAGTGAATTCACTGCTTCCATGTAATTGATCTATATATGAGATGGACAATATCTGACTCAACTAGAAAGGAGACTTAAAAATCTATACTAATAATAAATCTGTAGCCGAAATTTTTCTGGTAATTTTCGATTTTCCAAAAATAATTGGTTCTAACATATATAATTAACCACCCCGAAACCGAAAATCGCTTTTTTGACATTTTTGTTTGTATGTCTGTCTGTCTGTATGTTTGTTACCTTTTCACGCAATATGGCTGAACGGATTTCGATGAAAATTGGAATATAAATTAAGTTCGATGTAACTTAGATTCTAGGCTATATGGCATTCAAAATACATTATTTAAAAGGGGGGTTATAAGATGGCCTGAATTAAATAAATCGAAATATCTCGCTTATTATTGATTTTTGTGAAAAATGTTACATAACAAACGTTTCTTTAAACATAATTTCCGATAAGTTTTATTCCTTGAAAAAGTTTGATAGGACTGATATTTAATGAGATAAATGAGTTTTAAAATTAAAATAACTGCCATCTAAGGCCGTATAATGAAATAAAAAACAAATGACTTCGTATATAAGGGGCCTTGGACAGCAACAATCGAAAGCTATAAAAGACAGCCTACAGAGAATGTTTCTGTGTTTGTATGAAGTAATATCGGAAGCTAAATTAACCGATTTGTATAATTAATTATTATTTCACCATTGGAAAGTGCAGTTTCTCTAGATGGACATAATGCTATAATGTTATTACAGTAACTTCTGATATAATATAACATAATATAATATAATATAATATAATATAATATAATATAATATAATATAATATAATATAATATAATATAATATAATATAATATAATATGTAATATAATTTAAGTTATTTGAAGGGTTCAGAACCATAGTGGGCCAAGCGCCATTTACTGAATACGTAGAAAACAAGGGTTAAAATTAAGTTATTACCATAATTCAATGGAAACCTACAACAAGTAAAATAAAATATACACATTAAATCTAAATGATGTCAATCTTCATTAAACTATGGTTGCATGTAATAAAAATTAAGAAACATGTTAAAGGAATTATCATTGCACCAAATGAGTGTCTCTGGACCAAAATGATCGCATTTTAATTATTTGGATGCAATTTAAATTAAGTAACATATTAAACGTTTATCCTTCTATCAAACACGAATGTTCCCTGGATCAAATGTCCTATCTTAATTATGTAATTACTTTATATTTATTTCTAACGGGTGCAGCGGAGCGCACGGGTACGGCTAGTGAAGAATAAAAATCAATGAAACCCACAATACGTAACAATTACTCTACGAAGTTCCTGTACACTGACGTTCAAAAATATCTGACCCTACTAATCGATAGTGATCGATAGTGTTGGTGTAAGTGTAGCTTCTTTAGTTATTATTTCTGTGAATAGACGGCGAAGATAATAGTCAGTGTTGCCAATATAGACCTACCCGCATTATAGAAATCAATTTTTCGTACCACTCTACTGATTGTAAAACACCACTGGGTTTAGCAGAAAAGCGCTGATATTTCAACTATGACAATAATTTATGTTTAATCTACGTAAGTTAATTATTTTCCTAATACTTTTTTTTCATCGTCCCATTAATGGTGTCTCCTATTGAGAACTAACAGAACTCTTTCAAAGTTCGTCAATTTTTTTTTATATCTTTGGTTCTGATTTATCCTGGTTGGAAAGTTCGCTTACACGACCATAAAATCTTAAGTCAGATATCTTTGAATGTCAGTGTACCTACACTACGAATTTCCTGTCCATCTGTACACTGACATTCAAAGATATCTGATCCTACTAATCGATAGTGATCGATAATTTGTAAGTGCAAGTGTGACTTTTTATAGTTATTACTTCTATGAATAGATGGCAAAGATAAGTCAGTGTCGCCAATATACCCGCACTATAAAATTCCAAATTTCATCCTCCTCTAATGACCGTAAAAAACAATGGATGTAGCGATAAATCGCTGATAAAAGCTTCTCAACCGAATAATAACAGGCATTTTCCATATTTATTCTGTGTTTATTTTGTTTATATAAGCAGTTAAATTTAAGAAGTTTCATAGTATAATAACGTGATACCGGCATTACAATATAACCTATGCAGCTGCACACTTTCCTTTTACTCTCGCCACGACCGCGACAATGCGAAATATCCGACTTCCACAAGGTGTTCAAGAACAAACTTCAGGAAAGATTTACCAACAAGTGTTTCAAAATCAAATTTCACTGTAAAAAAAAAAGGGAAGAGAAAGAGAGAGAGAAAATGCGCCCCCCCCCCTGAAAATTGCCGCCCTAGACAACTGCTTAGGTTGCCTAGGCCTAAATCCGGCACTGCAGATGTAGTGAGTATTAGTCAGGAATTTACACACGATTTATAAACGAGCTATTCATTTTGCAAGTATAAGACAGTTAAAAGTTTATGAAAGAGTTTTTATTACTAAGATCGTTAATCTACAGGTTCAAATACTAATCGTAATTTAATTTCAGTAGCGATTTATATGTCAATAGTCTATATTTCTTAACACTCTTAAGATTCTTTTGTCTTTGTTACTTATTGTTCACATTGGTGAACAGACTGCAATTTTGCTGACAATTTATTAATTGAAAAAAAAAAAAAACTGTAGTTTCGGTACACTACTCCGGGGGGAAAAAAAACTGCATCAGACTAGCTCATGAGAGTCAATATGTCCGCCAATTGCACTAGAAAAACTTCTTAAATACTGCATTTAATCCTGAAATGTAGAAGTTGGAAGTCCTGGAGTTGGACGTCCCTGTGGGAGAGAGGTCGTCTCTCTGACCTGGGGCGGAATACTTCACGTGAGAGGCTGTCAGAGCGCCGGTATTGTGCCGCTATGGTTCCGGTCAGGATAAAGGAGTCGTTTAGCATTTAGACTACATCGGCAGAGAGAGTAAACAATGCAAAGCGAATAAATGAATAAAATTGACAGGCAGATCAAGCACAAACAGCGTTACAATAGGCGCCTCCACATTTTTCAACACAAAATGCTTTCTCTGCAATTAAACTAGGTGCACGTGCACTGGAGCTGATAGGGAACTGAGAGATAAAACTTGAAAACGACAGAAACAGATGAAGGTTTGCGACTGGCATTGTACGTTATTTAAAAATCGCTACTTGAATGAGATGTGTTCTACGAATTTTATTTTAAATATTATGATTATTACGTAGTCATCCTGTAATCTTGTCAATGCCTTCATTATCATCGCCCACACCATAGTAATCATCAGTTATTGTGATCTCGACAGTCACTATAATAATAGTGTAATCATCGTCATCATTCTTATCATCTCGTCATTATCATTATTACACAGCGCCATCGTTATTTTGTCATCGCCATCACCATAATATAATCATAGTCGTTGTGTCATCGATATCATTATCTGTCATTATGTCATCGTTCTTATTATCTTGTCATCACAACCATCATAGTTTCTGTCATCGATATCATTATCTGTCATTATGTCATCGTTCCTATTATCTCGTCATCACAACCATCATCGTTTCTGTCATCGATGTTATATCTGTCATTATGTTATCGTTCGTATTATCTCTTCACCACCATCACCCTTTCATAGTCATTGTGTCATCGATTTTATTAATAATCTGTCATTTTGTCATCGTTCTTATTATATCGTCATCATTGCCATCATCGTTTCATAGTCATTGTGTCATCGATCTCATTATCTGTCATTTTGTCATCGTTCTTATTATCTCGTCATCACTGCCATCATCGTTTCATAGTCATTGTGTCATCGATCTCATTATCTGTCATTTTGTCATCGTTCTTATTATCTCGTCACCACTGCCATCATCGTTTCATAGTCATTGTGTCATCGATCTCATTATCTGTCATCTTGTCATCGTTCTTATTATCTCGTCATCACTGCCATCATCGTTTCATAGTCATTGCGTCATCGATCTCATTATCTGTCATTTTGTCATCGTTCTTATTATCTCGTCATCACTGCCATCATCGTTTCATAGTCATTATGTCATCGATCTCATTATCTGTCATTTTGTCATCGTTCTTATTATCTCGTCATCACTGCCATCATCGTTTCATAGTCATTGTGTCATCGATCTCATTAATAATCCGTCATTTTGTCATCGTTCTTATTTTATCGTCACCACCATCACCGTTTCATAGCCATTGTGTCATCGATCTCATTAATAATCTGTCATTTTGTCATCGTTCTTATTATCTCGTCATCACTGCCATCATCGTTTCGTAGTCATTGCGTCATCGATCTCATTATCTGTCATTTTGTCATCGTTCTTATTATCTCGTCGTCACTGCCATCATCGTTTCATAGTCATTATGTCATCGATCTCATTATCTGTCATTTTGTCATCGTTCTTATTATCTCGTCATCACTGCCATCACCGTTTCATAGTCATTGTGTCATCGATCTCATTATCTGTCATTTTGTCATCGTTCTTATTATCTCGTCATCACTGCCATCATCGTGTCATAGTCAATGTGTCATCGGTCTCATTATCTGTCATTCTGTCATCGTTCTTATTATCTCGTCATCACTTCCATCATCGTTTCATAGTCATTGTGTCATCGATCTCATTATCTGTCATTTTTTCATCGTTCTTATTATCTCGTCATCCCTGCCATCATCTTTTCATAGTCATTGTGTCATCGATCTCATTATCTGTCATTTTGTCATCGTTCTTATTATCTCGTCATCACTGCCATCATCGTTTCATAGTCATTGTGTCATCGATCTCATTATCTGTCATTTTGTCATCGTTCTTATTATCTCGTCATCACTGCCATCATCGTTTCATAGTCATTGTGTCATCGATCTCATTAATAATCCGTCATTTTGTCATCGTTCTTATTTTATCGTCACCACCATCACCGTTTCATAGCCATTGTGTCATCGATCTCATTAATAATCTGTCATTTTGTCATCGTTCTTATTATCTCGTCATCACTGCCATCATCGTTTCGTAGTCATTGCGTCATCGATCTCATTATCTGTCATTTTGTCATCGTTCTTATTATCTCGTCGTCACTGCCATCATCGTTTCATAGTCATTATGTCATCGATCTCATTATCTGTCATTTTGTCATCGTTCTTATTATCTCGTCATCACTGCCATCACCGTTTCATAGTCATTGTCATCGATCTCATTATCTGTCATTTTGTCATCGTTCTTATTATCTCGTCATCACTGCCATCATCGTGTCATAGTCAATGTGTCATCGGTCTCATTATCTGTCATTCTGTCATCGTTCTTATTATCTCGTCATCACTTCCATCATCGTTTCATAGTCATTGTGTCATCGATCTCATTATCTGTCATTTTTTCATCGTTCTTATTATCTCGTCATCCCTGCCATCATCTTTTCATAGTCATTGTGTCATCGATCTCATTATCTGTCATTTTGTCATCGTTCTTATTATCTCGTCATCACTGCCATCATCGTTTCATAGTCATTGTGTCATCGATCTCATTATCTGTCATTTTGTCATCGTTCTTATTATCTCGTCATCACTGCCATCACCGTTTCATAGTCATTGTGTCATCGATCTAATTATCTGTCATTTTGTAATCGTTCTTATTATCTCATCACTGCCATAATCGTTTCATAGTCACTGTTTCACTGATCTTATTATCTTGTTCTTATTATGTATGTCATTATGTCATCGTTGAATGGCCTGAAGATTTTACGGAGACAGTGTTGATTCCAATACCGAAGAAAAATAACGCCAAGAAATGTAAGGAGTTCAGGACTACCAGTCTAATATCGCACCGGCGAAGATTCTCTTGCGAATACTGAATCGACGTTTATAGGCCTATTCTAAGATGGAAGAACAGTTGGAAGGAGAGCAATTCCGCTTCACGAAGGAAAAAGGTACGAGAGAAGCAATTGGACTGCTGCAAACAATGGGCGAAAGATATCTAGAGAAGAATAAAAAAGTGTATGTAGTATTTGTGGATCTAGAAAGGCTTTTGACAGAGTGAATTAGAATAAAATTATGATGATTCTGAAGAAAATTGACGTGGATTGGAAAGAGAGGAGGCTGTTCAGTAACCTTTATATGAAACGAGTCAAATCAGGATATGAGAAGAAATGTCAGAAGGAAATGAAATAGGAAGAGGAGTACGACAAGGATGCCCTTTATCACCTACCCTGTTCAACATCTACTTGGAGGATTTAGTAAAGAACTGTTTTCAGAACATGGAAGGAGTGATAGCAGGAGGAAGAAGAATAAATTGTATAAGATTTGCTGATGATATAGCGTTGCTAGCAGAAGAGGAAATGATATTAAAGGATATGCTATTGGAGCTAAATGACAGCTGTGAGATGTAAGGGTTGAAAATAAATGCAAATAAGACGAAGAGTATGGTTATAGGAAGAAAAATGCAGAAGATAAACTTGCGAATTCTAAATGAGGCAGTAGAGCAAGTGGACAGCTTCAAATAATTTTATTTCAGGCCCCCTTATAACTCCACTTTTAAATAAAGTATTTTGAATGCCATATAGCCTAAAATCTAAGTTAGAAGAAACTTAATTTATATTACAATTTTCATATAAATCGGTTCAGCTATTATCGCGTGAAGAGATAACAAACATCCAGACACACATACAAACAAAAATTAAATTAAAAAAAAAACGATTTGTGGTCTCAATTATTTCTGAAAAAACGAAAATTACCAGATAAATTTTGGTTACAGGTTTATTATTAGTATAGATTTAATCTTGTCCCGCGCATCCTGCCTAGAACTCGCGTTACGGAATGCGCGCTGGTTCGAGTCCTCATGGGGGAAGAAATTTTCTCATGAAATTTCGGCCAGTGTATGGGACCGGTGCCCACCCAGCATGTGATGCACTTGGGGAGCTGGATTAGGTAGCGAAATCCGGTTGCGAATGCCAGCTATAACGGCTGGGAGGATCATCGTGCTAACCACACGATATCTCCATTCTAGTTGGATGATCGTCCACCTCTGCTTCGGCATGTGGACGTGAGGACTGCAGCCGGCTGCTCGGTCTAGGCCCTCCACGGCCTGTAGCGCCAAGGATTATTATTATTATTATTATTACTACTACTACTACTACTACTACTACTACTACTACTACTACTACTACTACTACTACTACTACTACTATTATTATTATTATTATTATTATTAGGCCTATTATCATTATTATTATTATTATTATTATTATTATTATTATTATTATTGCTAGCCGTACCCGTGCGCTCCGCTGCACCTGTTAGAAATAAATATCAAGTAATTACATAATTAAAATAGGACGTTTGTTCCAGGGAACACCTTTTACAAAAGCGCAAGATAATCTGCTTCGCTCATTACCCAATTTTTTTTGCATTGCATTTATTGCATATATATTTTATGTATTTTGACACGATTCAATTGAGAATAGTTAAAATTTGAATTATACAATAATGGATTGCTAAGCTAACGTATTATTATTGCATACTAAATCAATACACTCTCGTTGTTCGTCAATTCTCAGAGATTAAAATGAGTGTACATAAATATTATTTTAAGAAATACAGAAAACGAATGTACAAAATAGCCTATCAAATTTTCTGTGCATAAGAAGCTATTTTAATCTTACCTGTCCTCGATTTACTCAGACGTTACTGTAATAACATTATAGCATTATGTCCATCTAGAGAACCAACACTTTCCAATGGTGAAATAATAATTAAGTATACAAATCGGTTAATTTAGCTTCTGATATTACTTCATACAAACACAGAAACATTCTCTGTAGGCTATGTTTAATAGCTTTCGATTGTTGTTGTCCAAGGCCCCTTATAGACGAAGTCATTTGTTCATAATTCATTGCACCATCTCAGATGGCATTATTTTAATTTTAAAACTCATTTATCTCATTAAATATCAGTTCTATCAAAATTTTGTAAAGAATGAAACTTATCGGAAATCATTTTTAAAGAAACTTTTGTTATGTAACATTTTTCACAAAAATCAATAATAAGCGAGATATTTCGATTAATTTAATTCAGGCCTCCTTATAACCCCCCTTTTAAATAAAGTATTTTGAATGCTATATAGCCTAAAATCTAAATTACAACGAACTTAATTTATATTCCAATTTTCATATAAATCGGTTCAGCCATTATCGTGTGAAACGGTAACAAACATACAACAGACAGACATACAAAGAAAAATTTCAAAAATGCGATTTTCGGTTTCAGGGTGGTTAATTACATATGTTAGGACCAATTATTTTTGGAAAATCGAAAATTACCAGAAAAATTTCGGCTACAGATTTATTATTAGTATAGATTATTATTATTATTATTATTATTATTATTATTATTATTATTATTATTATTATTATTATAGATTTAATCTTGGTTGCTTCCCCTGCTTCGAAAACTACGGTACGTATTGATGAATACATACGTAGAATGTTAGAAAAAACTATAAACATACTTTCGTCATGCAAGAAAACTCAAAATGTGGTCGGATTCCGTAATACTGAAGTCTTCAATCGACGATGCAGACAAGGAATCGATACAGAAAGATGTAAGAACGTAACCACTTGGGCGTGGTGTTGGGATTCTTGCGAAGTGGGGAAAGTTCTACTCAAGAGCTCTGTCGACTGAAATCTTGAATTTACAAGTGCTGGGGATTTTTATTCCGTTTACGTAACTTGTAGCGAAATTAAATGCACGGATAAAGTCAGATTGATATTCAAAGTAAGTTTCCGCTTTCATTTGCCTGAATGATTCACAGAAATGAAATACGAAGAACTGCAAAGACCCGAAAAGCTGCAGACACACGCAGTCTGCAGAACGAGGTGTTTGGATTTCGTTGTAGAATTAATCGCACAGATAATACTGTAGCTATGCTTTTCTGTGTGCAAGACTGCTTTAGGTGAAGTTTTACGCCTTTCCTACTCCCTTCTCATCTCCTGAAAATCAAACTTAATAAAACTTGTCACTGTATTTAAAGAAGAACTTTGTCGTTAATACTATGCCGCATCTTGCGGAGTAAGATCTGTTTTTAGACTTAATATATCTTCTAAATACAGGGTGATCCGTTTATGTATGGATAAAATAAAAACATCGTAAAACATTTACTACTGAACTTTATTTGTTGAAACTTTGTGCATAAAACACTGAAAGATGGGAGATTCCTCAGAGCTCAACATGACCCCCATTGCGCACCCTGCACAACACATAACGGTGATGAAATTCAGCCCATGTCCGTTGTAACATAAGAGGGGTGATTTGTTGAAAAGTTTGAGTAATTTTTACTCTCTGATCATCAATGTTGCTAGGTTTCTGTGAACAGACAATGTCTTTAACAAAACCCTACACGAAGAAGTCAGGAGGGGTTAGATCTGGGGAGTTTGGGGACCAAACCAAGAGATAGCTGCTTCTCGTACTGGGTTTCGCCTGCGACCTCCTGCATGTTTTTTTTAACACAATCTGTTTCTACAAATGTTCGATACCACAACATTATGGAATTGTGTTTAGCTACATTACGCACATCATACTCATGTCGAAATTTCCTTTGAACTCTTTTAACATTCAAATTTAGCATACCAAAGAACACATTGTGCACGCTGTTGATTTGTTATAGCCATTTTAATCATCTACGACTTTCATTTGTCCTTTCAGATTATGCATTGTTGATTGTCATATATGGAAACTCCCATCTTTTAATAGTGGTATAACTAGCAAGAAATTTTTTCTACAGTCATAATAGCTTTATAATAATAAATTAATATTATCCATACCCAAACGGATCAGACTGCAGTGTACCAAGTGCACGAAACTGAAATCTCCAGTAGGCGTGTGCACACAGACACTGATACGAGTACAATATCTGTCACAGCCATCGGCGTAGCCTGCCGAACCGGAGTTGCGTTCGGGCGCGGGTTCGATCCTCGGTTGGGCTGATTACCCGCTTGTTTTTTTTTTCCGAAGTTTTTCCCAACCCAATAGCGAATGCCAGGCAATCTAAGGTGAATCCTCGGCCTCATCTTGCCAAATACATCTCGTTATCACCAATCCTATTAACGCTAAATAACCTAGTAGTTGATATAGCATCGTTTAATAACCATTTAAAAAATCTATCAGGATGAAGAGGTATTTAAATCCAAGTTGTATTTGGATTGAGTTTAGTTATGTAAGATAAAATTATCTAACAATTTTTAGTCCAGAAAATGTCTGAAATGTTGAATTTCAAGACAAGCTTGGAATGAGACCTCTGCCATTGGTTGAATAGCAATTATACTTCTTTCCTCCTCTGCCGGCAATGTTTACTTCTCCAGTCAGACGTTATGGAACGGAGAGCAGTTCACTTCAGGTGGTAGAGGGGAAGAGAAGGCCTGATGGCCTTATCTCTACCAGGTTAAATAAATAAATAAATAAATAAATAAATAAATAAATAAATAAATAAATAAATAAATAAATAAATAAATAAATAAATAAATAAACTACTAAGACTTCAAATCATCCGTCCTCAAGTGAGGTTGACCACTGGGATCCGGAATTAACAAAATATAAAAGATAAAGGGAAATAAATAAATTAATAGATAGATAGAGATAGATAGATAGATAGATAGATAGATAGATAGATAGATAGATAGATAGATAGATAGATAGATAGATAGATAGATAGATAGATAGATAGATAGCTAGATAGATGGATAGATGGATAGATGGATGGATGGGTAGATGGGTAGATGGGTAGATAGGTAGATAGATAGGTAGATAGATAGATAGATAGATAGATAGATAGATAGATAGATAGATAGATAGATAGATAGATAGATAGATAGATAGATAGATAGATAGATAGATAGATAGATAGATAGATAGATAGATAGATAGATAGATAGATAGATAGATAGATAGATAGATAGATAGATAGATAGATAGATAGATAGATAGATAGATAGATAGAACGATAGAACGATAGAACGATAGAACGATAGATAGATAGATAGATAGATAGATAGATAGATAGATAGATAGATAGATAGATAGATAGATAGATAGATAGATAGATAGATAGATAGATAGATAGATAGATAGATAGATAGATAGATAGATAGATAGATAGATAGATAGATAGATAGATAGATAGATAGATAGATAGATAGATAGATAGATAGATAGATAGATAGATAGATAGATAGATAGATAGATAGATAGATAGATAGATAGATAGATAGAGATAGATAGATAGATAGATAGATAGATAGATAGATAGATAGATAGATAGATAGATAGATAGATAGATAGATAGATAGATAGATAGATAGATAGATAGATAGATAGATAGATAGATAGATAGATAGATAGATGGATGGATGGATGGATGGATGGATGGATGGATGGATGGATGGATAGATGGATGGGTAGATGGGTAGATGGGTAGATGGGTAGATGGGTAGATAGATAGATAGATAGATAGATAGATAGATAGATAGATAGATAGATAGATAGATAGATAGATAGATAGATAGATAGATAGATAGATAGATAGATAGATAGATAGATAGATAGATAGATAGATAGATAGATAGATAGATAGATAGATAGATAGATAGATAGATAGATAGATAGATAGATAGATAGATAGATAGATAGATAGATAGATAGATAGATAGATAGATAGATAGATAGATAGATAGATAGATAGATAGATAGATAGATAGATAGATAGATAGATAGATAGATAGATAGATAGATAGATAGATAGATAGATAGATAGATAGATAGATAGATAGATAGATAGATAGATAGATAGATAGATAGATAGATAGATAGATAGATAGATAGATAGATAGATAGATAGATAGATAGATAGATAGATAGATAGATGTAGCTTTGGTACACGCCGTAATAAAATTGTTACTCGGCTTATTGCACGTAATGGATGCCACACATGCCAAAGCAACTACAAGAATGCACAACGGTGTAAGCCTGGCTAGTACTGGATGGAGAGTCCCTCACCTGTACTTGCCCCAGTCCATGTAGGCCTGGTACAGGTAGCCGAGGAGCGCGAACTTGTCGTCCCGCTTTCGAATCCTCTTGAGCGCGCTACGCCACTTGCGCACCGCCGCCTGCTGCTTGTGTTGATTGTACAGTCGCAGGCCCTGCTCCACCTGCAACAACACCGAACACTAACAATAGATCAAGCCACTGACGTGGAAACACAAGCCTCGTCTCTATAACCACTTCCACTTCAACAATCACAAACATCGCACTCAGCAAAATCACGGTCGTCGCTACAATTATCACTACTATTACTAGAGCCCGGATGTTTGGAAAAATATCTTTTATTACTAGAGGTCGTACTGAAAGGCATGAGCAACACATTGCTATAATTTCAATTTAAAAAATGTAACAAAAACGATTATAAAATGATCATAATCTACAGACTTTACACTATGTATTGACATATTGTGACGTAATTAACTTCTATCATGTGACCACAGGCAATGTTTGCAAAATGGTCGACAACGATGGTTCGTTTCGACAGCGTGCTGTCATTAAATTCCTTATTAAAGAAGAAAAATCTGCTACTGAAATTCACCTTAGACTTCAGCATGCATACGGAGATGTGTGCATGGGCGCCAGCAGTGTTAGGAGTTGAGTGAAATATTTCGAAGATGAGAAAACGAGCATCCAAGATGAGCCTCGTAGCGGTCGTCCTCGAACTGCCTCCACGGAACGCAACAAGGAAAGAGTTGATGAGTTCTGGGATGCATTTTGGTTGAATTTCTTGAAATGCTGTCCGCTATATTCAGACAATTTTGAAGCTCCGTCATGCATTGTGCGAGAAACGTCCTGGATTGAAATTCATTCTGCAACACGATAACGCGTGGTCTCACACTGATCGTGTCACCGTGGAGAAAATCAGAACATTTGGGTGGGAAACTCTTCCGCAATCTCCCTACAGTCCCAACTTGGCACCCTCCGACTACCATCATCTTTTCGGTTCTGTAAAGGAGCAGCTGCGAGGCCAACTCTACGAGACGCTGGAGGACATCCGGAAAGCAGTGCGTCAGTGTCTTCGGGAAGATGAAACGGACTTCTACAGCAAGGGAATTTTCAAACTTACAGAACGGCGGGAAAAATGTGTGCAAAGAAATGGAGACTATGTTGAAAAGTGACAGAAAAGTCTGTAGATTAAGATGATGTACCTGGTTTGTCTAAAAAATAAAAATTAAGATTTATAACAATGAGTTGCTCATGACTCTCAGTATGATCCTCGTATGTCAAATTTATACAAGTTTAACCCTCAACTGGTATTGCTTTTTAAATGTACGTAAGGATATCTATCCATATGGGTCTACATTGACCCATAGATACCAGTTGAGGGTCAAGTGTGTTTCGAGGTACTTACGAATGATGAGACGAATTTATATTTTGTCTATTTGCCTACTTAATTTCTTTCTAATTATTTTGAGAATAAGTGCCTGTTTTTGCCTTTTTATCTCTTAAAAATATTTACAGAGTTTATTTATTTACTATTTTTAAGATATTTTAACCAACATCAAATTGCCTTAATCTATTCTTCACATGTACAGTGGTGGCAAAAAAAAAAAAACCGGACCGACCCTTGTAGCTGATTTCAGAGCTTGTTCACTCCAGAGCACGATAGACTGGTAACTAAGACTTTCGTGATTCGAATCCTGCCTGGGAAGGAAACGCTTTTTTTGTTCCTTATTCAAATTTATTCCCAATACTTTTCGATTGAAGCGAAATTTTACTACTTAATTAACTTATTATTCCCAGAACATGAATTTTACCAGCAATCGAAAAGTATTGGGAATAAATATGAATTCTTTCACTATTGGAAAGTGCAGTTTCTCTAGGTCTAGACGGACATAGTTTATATAGGCCTATTATTATGGTAATCGAGGACTGAGCATAAATGCGCAATACGGTAATCTATAGCTCTACTTAAACTTTATTTAGTCCACATAAAGTGCTAATTTTATACTACATTTTAATTTCTTTTTGTCCACGAAACATAAATGATTTATCCTTTTACTAACAATAAAACTGTAACCTGAATATTTCTGGTAACACGTGCAACGCAGTTAACAATAATTCTTTTAAAGAATTATAGTATAAATGTCACAACCTTCATAACTGATTGATTTTGTACTTAATTGACGATTATTGTTTACGCTTGTAATAGTAACATACGTTACAAGAGCGGTATGTTGACGTTTTCATGTTCGAGGAAAAGATTGAAAAAAGCGAAACGTAGTTGAGCTTTTTTAATTTCCGAGAACATGAAAACAAACATACCGCTCGTGTATCGTACATTATTTTGTGCGAAGATCGTTTATTACATACCTGAAAGACGAATTTCTAATTATTTGCAATGAAATCTCCATCTTGGTTTCTGTTTAATGACGGCAACGTTAGAAAACAAAAATATCTATACTCCAGCAGGCCGTGATATACGTCTGTCTTTCTTTTCCCCCAGTCTATAAATGCGAACTTAAAACAAACTGTAAGGTTATGTAATGATTTTGTGCGAGATTGTGCGTATTTGCCTGTTTTCCGCACAGAACCAATACGCGGTAAGTGTGAAATATCACATTCAGTATTCCCAACGTAACACACATAACAATTTCCCTCTTCTTACCGCTTAAGCGCGACATTCATTTTACTGCTTTAGGCTTTTAACATATTATTTTTAGAGACGTTTAACATAGTAATAATTATAAATTGGAAACTTACCACTGCAATTTCACCTAAATTGCACTGTTAATTATTGTTTTTAAATATTTGCAAAAATTAAGTAAAGTATACTATTCCACGAAAGCTATTTTATTCCTGATACAAGTAACATTAAGGAAGCCGTGAAAAAATCAACAAGACTCCAGATGCCGATGTTATTACTGCAATATGTTATATAAATAATATTGTTAAAATATTAAAATGAAAAATAAATCATTACATAACCTTACAGTTTGTTTTAAGTTCGCATTTATAGACTGGGGGAAAAAAAAGACAGACGTATATCACGGCCTGCTGGAGTATAGATATTTTTGTTTTCTAAAGTTGCCGTCATTAAACAGAAACCAAGATGGAGATTTCATTGCAACTAATTAGAAATTCGTCTTTCAGGTATGTAATAAACGATCTTCGCACAAAATAATGTACGATACACGAGCGGTATGTTTGTTTTCATGTTCGAGGAAATTAAAAAAGCTCAACTACGTTTCGCTTTTTCAATCTTTTCCTCGAACATGAAAACGTCAACATACCGCTCTTGTAACGTATGGTACCATTTCATTTTAATATTTTAACAATATTATTTATATAACATATTGCAGTAATAACATCGGCATCTGGAATCTCGTTTATTTTTTCACGGCTTCCTTAATGTTACTTGTATCAGGAATTCAATAAGTTTCGTGGAGTAGTAGACTTTACTTAATTTTTGCAAATATTTAAAAACAATAATTAACATTGCAATTTAGGTGAAATTGCAGTGGTAAGTTTCCAATTTATAATTATTACTATGTTAAACGTCTCTAAAAATAATATGTTAAAAGCCTAAAGCAGTAAAATGAATGTCGCGCTTAAGCGGTAAGAAGAGGGAAATTGTTATGTGTGTTAGGTTGGGAATACTGAATGTGGTATTTCAGACTTACCGCTTATTGGTTCTGTGCGGAAAACAAGCAAATACGCACGATCTCGCACAAATTAAATTAACCTGCTTACTATGTGTTATATATTTTTGTATACTTTTTTACTTGTTCCACATTTCAGAGCTGCAATGCTGATGTAAGGAATACAGTAAATGGAACGAAAATAAAATTATTCAGATGAAAACTGCTCTTTAATTCTTTTCCATCCTCTTTTATGATGATGACATGACGTTAAAACAGAGACTGGCCATGATCTAATCAAGTTCTGGCATCCTCAATTATTTGCTTTTGTTTCTACAATAACTAAGACAATTCTGAGCTCTCAGAACGGAAATTTCTCTGGTTCCTTCCCCCTAAAATGCATGCATAGTAAAGATCACGTGCACAGATGACGCAGATCCGGTATACGGAATCTCTTTTTTCCAGATATAAATTGTCTGGTACAGGCGTCATGCTGTCATGTTTGAATGGTGAGAGGAATTTGAAAAGCATGTTACACCCCAGGAAGTGTCAAGGGGAGGGGTGTGTTCCATTGTGTTGCAACAGTGTGCGCGTCAACCCCTTCATTGATATCTCCCACCCTCCGCCGCCATTACGTTGTTCGCTTTACAACGTCATTCGGCCTGCTTTAAAGCCAAATTGCTGCTCGTCTGCTTAAACACTGGGAAAATAATTTAAGTGGCCGTCTGTCCCGTTCGGTTTATGGCTGTCGTATGTTATGGCTCTATGGCCATAACGCCTCGACTTCTTGGACATCTCTTCGGAATTGCTATGGAATATATTGCACGTTACATTATATCAGGACAGCTGCTGGAGTTTCAATTAAGTAAAGTGATATTTTAACATCAAAATTTCATTTAGCAATTGCAACATAACCAACAACCAACAAATTAGTTAATGAAAATTGTAAACATCAGGAACTAAATAAATACGCTATGATTCAAAATGGGGACACTTCCATATGCTTTTACAAACTACAATGTGATTCTTATGCAGGGTGTTAAAAAAAGGATTCAATAATTTGAGAGGTAGTAATATTTACCGAAATAAGAAAAAGAGTGTAACAAAGATGGGTAATAAAATTAATGTCTTCTAAGTTATGAATATTTGTTCATCAGCATCAAAAGATACATTAAGGAGTTGTTTGTCTAAAAAATTCCCGGAGAAATTGACACAATAAATTATACGCCTCATAATAAATATGTTAGTAAGTACTTAAAATAGATGTTTATATGTTAGGAAGTACTTGAAATAGTTGTTTTGTAATATAACGGTATAATATACACAGATATACAAAAGTTAATACCTATGCTTATCACCGAACACAAGTTAAATTTAACAATAATTGTGTATTACAGTATATTAAAACATTTTTTTCAAATCAATCAATTTTTTTTTTTAATTTTGGTTATTTTACGACGCTGTATCAACATCTAGGTTATTTAGCGTCTGAATGATATGAAGGTTATAATGCCGGTAAAATAAGTCCGGGGTCCAGCACCGATAGTTACCCAGCATTTGCTCGTATTGGGTCGAGGGAAAACCCCGGTAAAAACCTCAACCAAGTAACTTGTCCCGACCGGGATTCGAACCCGGGCCACCTGGTTTCGCGGCCAGACGCGCTTACCGTTATTCCACAGGTGTGGACAACTCAATCAAAACTCGATTAATCTATCGATTAATCGATTAAATTGAAATAGTTAATCGATCAAATATTTTGATCGATCAACAGTAATATATATATATATATATATATATATATATATATATATATATATATATATATATATATATATATATATATATAATTTTATTTTAAGAATGTGATCCCAAAATAAAATATAAATATGCATAAATCATAAAAATGGTCAAATGGATTGAGTGAGTTTTGGGATCACACACTGAAATTAAAATTGAGAAATTCGAGAGGCTCACCCTGCATATTGGACTGGACCGGTCAGAAACTTTTAAATAGGAAAATTTTAAGTGGAACTTCCATCGGATGACGAAATAAAGCAGGTATTTGGCACGGTGTATCATATTTACTGACAGTGTTACTAATAAACCGTGTATAGTTTTTATACGAGACTTATGCACAGTTGAGACAGAAAACGTTACTAATAAACCGTGAATAAGCTATGGACGTATAAACAGGCTGTAACTATACAATGGGAATTGCTTTGCAGTAGTTATATACACGAAACCTCTTGTTTAAGCGTTGTATATAGCGAAAAAATGGCCGCTCCTCTAACAGCTGTTGGTATCGATTGTCATTTTATGATGATGGTTACCTTGTAACCACAGAGGAACAAACCAAAGATCATAGAATTATTAGAATAATATTGCTGTAGCTTGTACTCTTTGACCAAAATGTAGTGTGGCAATCGATTAGAGCCAGTTGTACTATCGATATTTAACACGCCACACTAGAGCGCTCTACCGGATGCAATAGAGAACCTCAGATATTCTATTACCTTTCGTAACGAAGTAATGACGAAACTACGACGTAGCTGTGTAACAGTTACACTGTTATACACGATGTATGTAGTGATTATTAGTAAGGAATTTACACACGACTTAAAAATGAGCTACTCATTGTATAAGTATAAGACAGTTAAACGTCTGTATACAGAGTTTTTATTAGTAAGACCGTGAAAGTGCAAGGTATCTTTTTGTAAGTAACCACTTATCCCACTGTCTGTGATTAGTATCTATGCGTAGGAAAGAGACATTGAATAAAGATTTACGCTGAGAATAGTTCAACGACATCTGCATTTAATAATATATCGCCTCTGGAGACATAGAACTGTGATCGCCGCAGAGAGTTTTAGAATTTCGTAAGCCCTGCAGTTAATTAGAGCCTTCTTAGTGATTCTGAAGTTAGGGATAAGATATGAGAGTCACGAGTCTGATTCGTCTGTGAGATACATTCTTGCGGGGAAGTTTTGTTCAAAATGCCCGGGGCTGCGCGAAGCCGTTCTCCCTGATCCAACAGAACTGCACAAGTTTCCATCTGGGAAAGTTATCTTGTACGAGATTTCCAAGAATTGAACTGCAATTTATTAACGCTCTACCAAGGATCTGCTGAAAGCTGTAATGCTATCAGAGCCTTCAAAGGTATCCTCGCCTTTGGTAAAAAAAAAATACTCTTTTTACAGCTTTACCCCGCTACTCTCTTATAGAGATGGCGGCTCTGAACAGCAGACCTGCATTTACGTTATGAAGTGAGTGGCTTCCAGAAGGCGACACCTGTGATCCAATTTGGTACTAATGTAAAACAAATGCATAAGCGTGGAACGTAAAGCAATAGAAAAGTAGACAATTGTAAAATAAAACACATGAGTAAATGAAATTAATAATAATGCATATAAAAATAACTTGTAAAGCTAGCAAAAGTAAGCAAAAAAACCTTCAAACTAAGGGAAGTGAAATAAAAAAAATATATATGCTATAATCGAATAAATATATTCGAAATGAAACAAAATGGAAAGCAAAAAAGGGAAAATAAAGCAAAACAGACTCATTTTCTAAAAGTAAAATGAAGTGCATGGGAGTAAGTGCAGTACACAAAATATACGAATAAATAAATAAAATTGATTTAACTACATGAAAAAATTTCAAACAAAATTGTAAAATACAACTGTAATGAAATAAAAATTAAATAAAAGTGTATCTAACTTCACTTAAATTAAATTAAACAAATATAGGCTACTGTATAAATAACTTAGTAAATAAATACATAGACGAATGAATGAATGTGTAGTAAATAAATTAGTCAATTGATCTATTATAAATTATTAAAACAGTAAAAAATAACATTATTTAAAAACATGAAACAAAAATGAAAACTTAAACTATATATATATATATATATATATATATATATATATATATATATATATATGGAAGTGCAGTACACAAAATATACGAATAAATAAATAAAATTGATTTAACAACATGAAAAAACTTCAGACAAAATTGTAAAATACAACTGTAATGGAATAAAAATTAAATAAAAGTGTATCTAACTTCACTTAAATTAAATTAAACAAATATAGGCTACTGTATAAATAACTTAGTAAATAAATACATATACGAATGAATGAATGAATGAATGAATGTGTAGTAAATAAATTAGTCAATTGATCTAAAATAAATTAATAAAACAGTAAAAATAACATTATTTAAAAACATGAAACAAAAATGAAAACTTAAACTATATATATATTGGTTCATTTCAAATTCGAACTTTTATCTTCCTCATTTTTCTTCCGATAACTACGGTTTTCGTCTTATTTGCATTTATTTCATCCCATACTTCTTTTTTAATTTTATTTTAGTAGGTTATTTTACGACGCTTTATCAACATCTAAAGTTATTTAGCGTCTGAATGTGACGAAGGTAATAATGCCGGTGAAATGAGTCCGAGGTCCAGCGCCGAAAGTTACCCAGCCTTTTTTCTCATATTGGGTTGAGGGAAAACCCCGGAAAAAACCTCAACCAGGTAACTTGCCCCGACCGGGAATCGGCCACCTGGTTTCGCGGCCAGATGCGAACAGGATAGGTGATAAAGAGCATCCTTGTCGTACTCCTCTCCCTATTTCACTCCTTTCTGACATTTCTTCTCTCATCCTGATTTTGACTCGTTGTTTCATATAAAGATTATAGTACAACCTTCTCTCTTTTCAATGCACACCAACTTTCTTCAGGATCCGCATCAGTTTATTCCAATTCACTCTGTTAAATGCTTTTCTAGGTCCACAAATACTATATTCTTCTCTAGGTATCTTTCACCGATTGTTTGCAGCAGTCCAATTGCTTCTCTCGTATGTTTTCCTTCGTGAAGTCGAACTGCTCTTCTTTCTACTGTTCTTCCATCTTAGAATATAAACGTCGATTCAGTATTCGCAGGAGAATCTTCACCGAGCGCGATATTAGACCAGACTTAGTATTAATTTGACAAAGACTCAAACACTAATAATCAGGAATCTAATCACCTTGTTAAGCTTCTCGTTTTTTATTGATACTAACATACAGAAGAGCTCTGTAGCAAATTTTCCAGATTTATATTCCCATTAAAAAGTTTGAAAAACTGTGTTGGTTTGAATACCTTGTTTTGTGCTTATTATTGCTTCTTCCATAGCTTCTTAGTTACGGAATGTTGTTATGGGGAAATGGTAGTGGCTCTAAATATGTATTCATGTTACATAAGAGACTATCATAATTACAATTTCGTCTCTACCTACTGTCCCATCCAGACAAAATGTTTAGGAATCTTTCATTTTAACTCTCTTATCTATGAGTGCATAAATTATGCTTACCTAAAGAAACTCAGTTATGTGAGTGTATCAGATGTTCATGATTACAACATTAAAATGAGAACGAATTTATTAACTCCTCTTGTAGATTTACTAAGACTCACAATATATTTTTAATAACGAGTGTAAATCTCTATAAAATTACCCAGTACAATTAAGCAGAATAGTAATTTTAGAAGTTTTAAATGCTTCGTTATATTTTTATTGAATCACAGTTTTATAGTCTTGCAGTCTTACTAATAAACCGTGTATAGTTTTTATACGAGACTTATGCAGAATTGGGACAGAAAAACTTTACTAAAAAACCATGCATAAGCGATGGATATATAAACAGTCTGTAACTATACAATGGGAATTGCTTTGCAGTAGTTATATGCACGAAACCCGTTGTTCAAGCGTTGTATTTAGAGAAAAAATGGCCGCCCCTCTAACAGCTGTTCGTATCGACTGTCATTTTATGATGATGGTTGCCTTGTAACCACAGAAGAACAAACCAAAGAGCACAGAATAATTAGAATAATATTGCTGTAGCTTGTACTCTTTGACCAAAATATAGTGTGGTAATCGATTACAGCCAGTTGTACTATCGATACTTAACACGCCACACTAGAGCACTCTACCGGATGCAATAGAGAACCTCAGATATTCTATTACCTTTCGTAACGAAGTAATGACGAAACTACGACGTAGCTGTGTAACAGTTACACTGTTATACACGACGTATGTTGTGATTATTAGTAAGGAATTTACACACAACGTATAAACGAGCTACTCATTGTGTAAGTATAAGACAGTTAAACGTCTGTATATAGGGTTTTTATTAGTAAGGCCGTTAAGGGAAGATTCTACTGAAAATCATGACAATTAAAAAAAAAAATTATTGGCTATTTCACGTCTTTAGAATATATATGGTCATACCCCAAATAGGTTTAGATCAATTCTAATTACAAATGTGTTTAAAAATGTTTTTAAATTAAGACAGTAAGATGGCGCGGCATTTAAAGGGATGTCAAAATTATATTTTTTCAAAGAATCTTTTTTACAAATTTCTAATTACAAATCTAGTAAGTTTCTGTTCAAAAGTTGGTTCCGTAAAGTTAAGATATGAATGTAGCTGTATGTGTTACATAAATATTCATTTTACTTTCAAATTCATTGTATTCTTCACCTGACATAATTAGGAAAGTTAAATCCAGATGTTTGAGATGGCCAGGGCATGTAGCACGTATGGGAAAATCCAGAAATGCATATAGAGTGTTAGTTGGGAGGCCGGAGGGAATAAGAGTTTTGGGGAGGCCGAGACGTAGATGGGAGGTTAATATTAAAATGGATTTGAGGGAGGTGGGATATGATGGTAGGGACTGGATTAATCTTGCTCATGACAGGGACCGATTGCGGGCTTATGTGAGGGCGGCAATGAACCTTCGGGATCCTTAGTAGCAATAAGTAAGTAAGCACTTTCAAATTCATTTTTCTATAAGTTTATTTTTCTTAATTCAACACCAACCTTTTTATGCCAAATATTAATCAATCTGGATGAAATTTTTCCTGCAAGTATTTATGAGGTAGCTGCATGTTTCTATGCATTTCTTTTGTAAGAAATTCTGCTAGTTTATTTTATTAATTTACTAGCCGTATCCGTGCGGTCCGCTGCACCCGTTACAAATAAATATAAAGTAATTACATAATTAAAATAGGACATTTAATCCAGGGAACATTCGTGTTTGATAGAAGGATAAATCGTTTAATATGTTACTTAATTTAAATTATATTAAAAAATTAAAATGCGATCATTTTGTTCCAGAGACCACTCATTTGGTCATAAAAATTATTTTAGGAAATACAGGAAACGAATGTACAGAACAGCCTATTAAGTTTTCTGTGCATAAGAAGCTATTTTAATCTTACCTGTCCTCAATTCACTCAGAAGTTACTGTAATAACATTATAGCATTATGTCCATCTAGAGAAACTACACTTTCCAATGGTGAATTATTAATTAATTATACAAATCGGTTAATTTAGCTTCCGATATTACTTCATACAAACACAGAAACATTCTCTGTAGGCTATCTTTCATAGCTTTCGATTGTTGCTGTCCAAGGCCCCTTATAGACGAAGTCATTTGTTTTTTAATTCATTACACTGCTTCTGATGGCATTTATTTTAACTTTAAAACTCATTTATCTCATTAAATATCAGTCCTATCAAAATTTTTTAAGGAAGAAAACTTATAGGAAATTATTTTTAAAGAAACTTTTGCTATGTAATATTTTTCATGAAAATTAATAATAAGGGAGATATTTCGATTTATTTAATTCAAGCCCTCTTATAATTCCCCTTTTAAATAAAATATTTTGAATGCCATGTAGCCTAAATTCTAAGTTACAACGAACTTAATTTATATTCCAGTTTTCATATAAATCGGTTCAGCCATTATCGCGTGAAAAGGTATCAAACATCCAGATAGACAGACATACAAACAAAAATTTCAAAAAAGCGATTTTCGATTTCAGGGCGGTTAATTATATATGTTAGGACCAATTATTTTTGGAAAATCGAAAATTACCAGAAAAATTTCGGCTACAGATTTATTATTAGTATAGATTTTTTATGAATTATATAAAAAATAATATATTCAAATAAAAAAATTGAAGTGAATAAATGAGATTTTTCACAAAATGAATGCATACAAATGTTTCTCTATGTTTTGTGAATGCAACTAAAAAAAGGAAGCTTAAAAATAGAGATCTACTAATGAAAATTTTTCTGAAAAAAAAAAAAAAAAAAAAAAGATCAAAAGCCAAAAGAATTGGGAGTTCAAAATTTGGATTTTGTTAGTCCTTTACATAGCAAATATGTTCTCAAAACTTGGTTGAAAAAAAATTAAGAAGAGTTGTCATATTTAGTGGAGTGTCCCCTTAGCGAATTTTTAAATATGTAATACTGTGTGTTAGTCCTTAGTTGGTGTGACGAGGCCTGTTACATATGTGACTAATGACCAATAAAATTATTATTATTATTATTATTATTATTATTATTATTATTATTATTATTATTATTATTATTTGTACGAAATGGAAATATAAAAATTGGAAATTTATCTTTTGAAGAGGTGGAGAAGTTCAAATATCTGGGAGCAACAGTAACAAATATAAATGATACTCGGGAGGAAATTAAACACAGAATAAATATGGGAAATGCCTCTTATTATTCGGTTGAGAAGCTTTTATCATCTAGTCTGCTGTCAAAAAATCTTAAAGTTAGAATTTATAAAACAGTTATATTACCGGTTGTTCTGTATGGTTGTGAAACTTGGACTCTCACTTTGAGAGAGGAACATAGGTTAAGGATGTTTGAGAATAAGGTGCTTAGGAAAATATTTGGCTCTAAGAGGGATGAAGTTACAGGAGAATGGAGAAAGTTACACAACACAGAACTGCACGCATTGTATTCTTCACCTGACATAATTAGGAACATTAAATCCAGACGTTTGAGATGGGGAGGGCATGTAGCACGTATGGGCGAATTCAGAAATGCATATAGTGTGTTAGTTGGGAGGCCGGAGGGAAAAAGATCTTTAGGGAGGCCGAGACGTAGATGGGAAGATAATATTGAAATGGATTTGAGGGAGGTGGGATATGATGATAGAGAATGGATTAATCTTGCTCAGGATAGGGACCAATGGCGGGCTTATGTGAGGGCGGCAATGAACCTCCGGATTCCTTAATAGCCATAAGTAAGAATTAAGTAATTAAGTACTTCCAATTAATTTTTACATAAGTTTAT
This sequence comes from Periplaneta americana, assembly GCF_040183065.1. Lineage (NCBI taxonomy): Eukaryota > Metazoa > Arthropoda > Insecta > Blattodea > Blattidae > Periplaneta > Periplaneta americana. The sequence continues at coordinate 28,959,076 of NC_091131.1, forward strand.
TTTTCTTGATTCAACACCAACTTTTTATGTCAAATATTAATCAATCTGGATGAAATTTTTCCTGCAAGTATTTATGAGTTAGTTGCATGTTTCTATGCATTCCTTTTGTAAGAAATTCTGCTAGTTTATTTTATTAATATATTTTTTTGAATTATAGAAAAAATAATATATTCAAATTTAAAAAAAATTGACGTGAATAAATGAGATATTTCACAACATGAATGTATAAAAGTGTTTCTCTATGTTTTGTGAATGCAACCAAAAAAAGGAAGCTTAAAAATAGAGATCTACTAAAAACCTGGATTTGAAAATTTTTCTGAAAAAATAAAATAAAATAAAAATATGAAAAGCCAAAACAATTGGGAGTTCAAAATTTGGGTTTTGTTAGTCCTTTACATAACAAGCATGCTCTCAAAACTTGGTTGAAAAAAAATTAGGAAGACAGTCGTCACTTTTAGTGGAATGTTCCCTTAACAAATTTTTAAATATGTAATATCTTATTCCCTTAGTTGGTATGACAAGGCCTATTACATATATGTTTAATGACCAATAAAATTATTTCATTATTATTATTATTATTATTATTATTATTATTATTATTATTATTATTATTATTAAAAATATTTTACACAAATGGATCTTTCGATTTTGATTTTACTTATTTATTTGGACGTTTTATTAACAAAGTTTACATATCGCAATCGAACGTATAAACGACTAGGAAATGACTGCATGCAGTGAAGATGTGAAGGTGATACAACTCACCCTCCTCCTCGCCAGTTGCTGGTCCACCTTGTGCCTGCACCCGATGAGGCACTCCCAGAGTCCTCTGGAAGCGCTCCGCCGACCAGGACTTCCGGGCAAGTCCTCCTCGGCGAACTCGTACACATCCAATGGGTGACGAGATCCATCAGGAGAGGGCAGCAACGCCGTCGCCGACAGTTGATGACTAGCTGTGCCACTGCAACAAACAATAATTACACTGGTCAACAAAATTAAACATATTTTTCGTTAAAAGATAATGTCTGATTCTTATAGAATTTTTCGTGTTGATTTCAGATCTGTTTTCAAGAGTAATTATATGAAATGTATGTATGTATGTATTTATTTACACTGCAAGTAGGCAAGCACCCGGTGGCAGTGGTATATACAATATAAACAATACACAATACAATGATAAGCAATACACAATAAAATTTACAATACACAATACAATTTTACAGTACATATACAATTTTATACACAATACAATAAGAATACACAATACAATTTAACACAATAATAATAAAACATAAATAAGATACCTAATTTTACAATACAGCCCACATAATTATGTATAGGCCCTACATAAGTTTCAATAGTCTTTCACTTTACTCTCATCTCATTCCCTGTAGTGGCACTATGACGCATTTCACTGACACTTTAGCACACATTTCACTGACACTATAGAACACATTTCATTGACGCTATAAATTATCACTGATCGGAACTGTTCACTGCGCTGTAAAACCATAACTTCACTGACTCACCTCGCTTCACTGATACAAAAGTTCAAAGAAGTCAAATACTTATAAGCAGAACTACATTTAAACTAAACATTTCTAGTCTAAGGCCCTCTTACACGCTATTTTTAAATAATTTACAATTCAAACTAAGGAAGTAACTCGTCAGGCTAGATAAATACATGTCACCTTAAAAAATTAAATGTTGAATGTCACCTTAATTTTAATTTGCACTTTATACACAACTTTTTAAGTTTTTCTTGAATCTCCTTAAGGAAGGACAGCCCTCAAAGACCGCTGCAGGTAGGTCATTCCAATCATTTATAGTTCTATTTAAAAATGAGTATTTACCTACATCCGTTTTCTGTTTCCTACATTTGATTTTAAAATCATGATCGTTCCTACCATAGTACCCATAGTACGTTGGTTTTTCTAACCGAGCCGTTATGTCTACCCATGCTTTCTGACCTATATGTACTCTATACAATGATGTTATTCTAGTTTTCCTACGTCTGTTTTCCAAAGTTTCCCATTTAAGTTCTTTTATCGTTACGTTTCCATCTTCTCTTTTACCTTTACTTCAGATTTTTCTAGTATTGATGCCTTGTAACAAATCTGAAGGTTTTGAGGAAAAAAAACTATATGAGAATCCAAAAAGTTATTCAGAGAGTTACATGACACCCCATCACGTTATAGTTCTGAAACAGCTCACTGAAAAGTTCTCTGCAATCTTCTGATATGTGGTTCCTAAAAAGTAACAGTCTTCTGAATGATTCTTAGGTTCCCGGAATATCATTGGAACTGGAAAAGGCATATGACGGGATCCGTTTAGTCAACCAGTTAGCTAATAGACTTACATGATGTATAACAGATTTCAGGGGCCCAGTTCATGTCCTCTTGTACAGTGTTACTAAAAATTATCTTTCCGATTACAAACTTCAGTAACTATCGTTAGGAGACGCTTAGAAACATGATATTGGTATCAATGGAAAGAGAAACTCAAATATTTTTTGTTATGTTGGTGAACCTGTCGCATATTTATGAATTTCGTTGCTAGGAGACGATATAACAGACAGGAGGGCATTTTGTGTGGTAAATTTTCACATATCCCAGTCTATGCTATAAGCCGTGAAAAGGTGTATGGCCCTTTCTTTTTTCTCGAGACGACAGTCACAGGTAATTCGTACCTAGACATGTTACAGTTATGGCTTCTTTCACAATTGGAACAGGACATCGAAGGTCTCATTTTTCAGCAGGATGGGGCACCACCCCATTACTACTTAGCTGTCAGAAACGAACTGAATACACGACTTCCATGGAGATGAATTGGACTGCTGGCCGTGAAGATTTAGAATGTTTGCATTGGCCTCCACGTTCCCCCGACCTCACTCCTTGTGATTTTTTTCTGTGGGTTTTATAAAACAACAAGTGTATCAGCCACCATTACCACCTACCATTGAGGATCTTCGTGTCCGCATCACAGAGGCCACTGAACTGGTGGATGGTCAATGCTACAACGTGTATGGCAGGAAATTGACTACAGACTTGATGTGTGTCGTGTGACACAAGGAGCTCACATTGAGCACAAGTGACTTACTTACGTTTGTGACCCAAATGTTTCTCTTTCTGTTTCATGTTTCATGTTTTCCAGTGAAAAAATAAAAAAAAATTGTTGGAATTTCTGTTTCATGTTTTCTAATTTTTGCTGATTTAAGAGTAGCACATGTGATTTAACCGAATGGACAACAAAAATAATTGAGTTTCTCTTTCCATTGATACCAACATCATGTTTCTAAGTGTCTCCTAACGATAGTTATTCAAATTTGTAATCGGAAAGATTATTTATAGTAACACTGCATTTTGCATTCAAAAGAACTTTTGTAAGCTCTTTTAACTAGTGTAGTAAAATCCACCTGTGTGCTTTCAAAGTTAATTAACCACAAACGTAACCAAAATTGTTTGTGCTTTACTCAATATTTCGAGGTATATTTCACTTTCTAAGATACTTTTACCAGACTTAAAATTAGGACAAAGAAAACATGGATTATGAAACGTGTTTCATGAATGTAAGTTCCAACTCAGCTGAGAATTAATACTAACTCTCGCAGTCCTATGATTATGAGGAATAAAATTAATTTTTATTAATTCTGACTTCACAGGCAACAGCGATCTAAAGTTATAGGTCAATAAACTGTTAAAGCAATAAAATTAAATATGTGAAATATTTTATTTCGATTAGCATGTTAAGGACTGTATGTAGCAATAAAGGTAAATCAATTTTTTCTAAAATAACAAAAAAATAGTGAGTGGTGGAAAAATTCTGACTTCATTTTTGGAATCAGCAAATTAAATTACATAAGAAACAGCAGAAATTGTACATTTAACAAAATCATTGTTGACCAGTGTTACTGGAGTGCTGAGAAAGCTGATATCGTTCATGAAGTACCCCTCCATGAAGAAGTACCCCACGTACCCTGGAAGAACTGGAACGTAATATTCGTCACGAAATTAACAGCATTTATCGACCAGAACTATATTTCATAAAGATATGCCAAAAATGTGTGGCCAGTTTCATAACCTCCCTCAATAAAGTTTGTAAGTAAGACACTTTTTAAAATAGTTACGGGAAATTGTATGGTAATATCACCGCGACTCTACACTGTCCTTTCCCTGTCGCGAGTGAAAACCCCGTCGCTCCTGTCCAGACCTCATCTGATCCCTCTGCACTTCACGCATACTGTGGTTAGGAATGTGGAGATAACTGACCGAGAATGTCGGGAGTTTGTCATTCGACAGCTGTTGTCGTTTGCGTGTTTGGGTCCGACGATAGCTAACTGAAATCTTTGTAGCTACTGACACGTGGGTCACCAGTACCCGTAGCTATACTAGGGACAGAAGAAATAGGCGGGTATGGCTTGGTGCATGGTCCTGTCCCAAATAACTTATTATAACGAGCCTATAATGAAGGTAATTAAGAAGCGAGTATGGATATTTATGAAACGAGCGCAAGCGAGTTTCATAATTTTCATACGAGCTTCTTAATTACCATTATAGGCGAGTTTCATACGACTTTTTATGCTCGACCATATTTCTAACTTGATATTATTAATTTTATTGTATCTGACCTGGAGCAATGTCCCGTATGTTGTGAGATGTGCGCAGACGCTAAAGTATTGATTTTTTCCTAGGAACAGATGTGAACATTGACCTTGCTAGGCCATAAGAACCTAAGAGATAACATTGAAATAAAATTAGACATTGAAAAACGAGATGACGAATTGAATTTATTTGAATATTATTTACAATTAACGCTAATTATTATAGTAACAGAACATAACCTTCTGCGACAGTATTGGATTTCCAGCCTCCGTGACTTTTCGCTAATTCTCTTTCGATTGCATACCCGAGAATAATCGATACTTGCGGTTTTATAACGGTAGAAAGCTGACCTGTCATTGGCTGAACAGTTGTAAACTGAGTCGTCATTGGCTGAAAGACCTGACCTTTAATGAGTAGGTGTACTTTAATGACATGCATTAAAGGTCTGCTACCAGGTGTATAGTTACTACATTTCGGCATGGTCGAGCATAAAAGAACAAAAACATAGTAACGTAATTTCTAGTAATTACAAATGCACCTGATTTACAGAATATTGTTGCTTTGTTTAATCAACTGCCCGAACACAGGTCTGAAAGTCATAAGTAACAACAATAAGGCATCACTAATGAGGTAACTAAGCCAGGAGATGATGGGTTATGATGGCCAGTTCTCTTTCCCCCTCCAATGCATACGTCGCTGAATACTAACATATTACACTAATCAGACTTTAGATGATATTATCATTTATAATGTTTCGCAAGTTAGCCATTTCACAAATGTAACAATTATTATCTTGTTATGTAAACCTAATATGAGAAATAAAATATTTAGCCTTACACACAATTAGTATTTTGTTTTTATATGTTTTCAGAATCTTGCATTGAAATAGTAACTACTAAATAATGTTTATACAGTTATCAACTTTGTGAATCATGAGGAAATTAAAGTGCAAAAAATTAATATATTTTTACTGTGTGTAGAAAATGTACACGTTATTGCAACATGAACGAGTTTCGTAATAAAAAAAATACTTATGTATTAGAAGCACACTTAAGAATGGCTTAGCTTAACAAAACAAATAACACAATAAGTATGACTAAAAAATCGTTCTTCACAAATTCTCTTAACCAATCGTAGAGAAATACTGCACGCCTTGGAAGTGGCTGTCTGCATTGATGATAGGACACTTTTAATGTCGTCATAAACTTTAAGTTCTTTCAAGAAACAGTAAACTTGATAAATAACGCCTTTAGTATGACTTATGACAGCAGTTCTCGACTGAGACATGATAGCGATTACTTGGATGATTAGTATTTAAAAATACTGTTTATTATGTTATTGTGATATATTTTTTCGAACAGTATGTAACACAGTAGTATCACAGACAAGCACTTGTCAACAACTAGCATTCGAACGCAGCCACAGGAAGGTCTCGTTGTTCAGGTCATAAACCGCTAGAGAAAGTGTGGAGTGAGTAGTTTCCGCACAAGACCAAAAACCCGCCTATTTCTTCTGCCTTTACTATAGTGCCCACAGAGCTTGAGTTTAATATGTATGCATAGTGTTACACTTAGGAAAGTTATGTGTAGACAGAGGATGCGGGACGATTTATCGTTGAATGTAAGTGCACATTTACTATATGTTACATTTTTTTTCTTTCAGGCCATTGGCTCAACAGGTTTTAAACGTAAACAGACGACGTCAACATGCTACTGTATCTCCGTACAGTCAGAAGGAAAAGAAAAATAACGTACTGTAGTACATACCTTGCAAGGTTCAGTCCTCGTCATCATTGATGCAATTACCAGCGTTGCAGTAAACGACGATATATTCTCCTAAGTTGTCGAAGCTGAATCATCTTCACCTATCGCTTAAACAGTTTTTGTATCGAGAGAATTTCTGAAGAAAACCTCTAAAATGAGGATCACTCAATTTCTTTAGAGCAATATTTGTACTGAGCATCATGTTGCACGTGTCTTTAGACCCGCACAACTAAATGATGATGATGATGATGATGATGTAGGTGGTTCCTCAGATTTCATTTCAACGCATTTTCTGTGCGATGTACTGTTGCAATGTTTCTCTATAGCCTGAGTTGTTCTGGTTTTTATTTCAATTTTACACACGATATTGTCTTCGTTAATACATAAAATGTCACTCTCATATTTCTTAATTCCATTTCGTATCTCTGAGCGAATTTAACGTTTTGCCATTATGAATGGATCAGCACAGCATATTCAACGCGTACTAAATACTTGAGCAGAATAACACAACTGCACACATTGCGTTGCAATGCTATTATGAACAGATAGGGGTTCCTTCGTTTTGTACGCTGCTGTACTCGCCAGGTACAGAAAAGACGGACGGCGCAGCACGTACCATATACTCTGAGCGTATTCCGAATCTCACCAGTGAGCATTCCGATGGTATCACGGTGTTCCGAATTCCACCGATGACGTCATTGATGCTGCACCGGTGTCGCACCGGTGCCATCAACTTGCAGAGGTGGTGGCAGTCTCCATCAGCCGCAATCAGTGAATCTGATTGGTTCTTGTATAGGGCGGGAATTAGCAGACGAATGACATCGTGCACTGTTGTGTCGTGGCGGTGTGTTCTGCTGTATTGTTTGTAATGAGCACAACGTAAAAACAATATGTTAATGGCTTATGAGCGAACATGTCAACGGACCAGTTATTACTACCGGTTCAAGAAATAAATTGTTTATGCTATCTTTTTTTTTTTTTGAACGAGATGGGAGTACGAAAATTTCGCAAAATTTTGCTAGCGTAGCACAGACAACAACTTGTACAGTCGCCATGACAACCATCGATCCTTCCAGCAGTTTTGTTCCTTATTTCGCTGCAACGTGACGTCAATGATGCCACCAGACCGGTGAGATTCGGAATACGCTGTCTGATACGAAACAACTTCACTTTTCCTTAAGTCATCCCGCATCCACTTTCTAGCTATGTGTCTTGCGCATGAAGTGAAGAGTGCCAAAAAAGTTCTGTTTGTTTCTTAAATGCATTCAAATGCAGCGCAACAGCAGTAGTAGAAATACGCTCAGTGAATATAACATTTTCTAGAGCATCGGTGGTAATTTGATGTGATGGTAGCACGTACGTACGAGATGTGTTTAATTCTATTTTCAAATCTCGTACACTTCAGATATTTTTCAGCCTCCTCTCTTATTACCTTTCCGTCAACAGGGATGCATCCATCAATAATGTGACACGTATTATGACGTCTAGTTTATATGCTTCCATTTTTCTATCAGACTCTATTGTGAAGACTCCCACTACAGTGATATTATTTTTGTTTGCCATGACAACTTTTGGATCATGCAGATACCTCCTTTTTTCTTCTTTCCTTGCCCATTTCATAATGTATTATTTGACATACATGCATTATTATTATTATTATTATTATTATTATTATTATTCGTAGGTTCTTGTGAATTTTATAGCCCTTCATTTCACAGATTCAGTTAACCGAAATCTTCAGCAAACTATATTATATCTACTATGACACACAAGTTTTACTGAAGAATTTACTGATCACATGACATTTACTCAAAGACACAGCCTAATACATTATCATGGATGTGTTGTTAGTGATGTCCAGATATTTGAGAGTCTTCCAAAATGTGCATGTAATTTCACCTTCTATTACGATTAGCCTATAAATATTGTTACATTAGCTATCTTAAAATAGTATAATTTCATGCCCTGAATCATTATGTTTTGTTATTTTAGTTGTGTATGCAGACTGCAAGTTTGATGTATTTAAGATTACTACATTTTATGAAGGAAGCGTACATAAGATTTGCTGATGATACGGCGTTGTTAGCAGAAGAGGAGACGATGTATTATGCTAATGGAGATAAATTACAGCTGTGAGCAGCATAGGATGAAGATAAATGCAAACAAGACGAAGACCATGGTTATAGAAAAAAAAAAGGTGAACGTTCGAATTCGAAATGAGGCAGTAGAGCAAGTGGACAGCTTCAAATACTTGGGGTGTACTATAAGCAGTGACATGAGCTGCTACCAGGAAGTCAAAAGGAGGATAGCAATGGCGAAGGACGCTTTCAATAGAAAAAGGAGCATCTTCTGCGGACCTCTGGAAAATCAACTAAGAAAGAGACTAGCGAAGTGCTTTGTAAGGAGTGTGGCATTGTATGGGACAGAAACATGGACATTACGACGAAGTGAAGAGAAACGAATAGAAGCATCTGAAATGTGGATACGGAGAAGGATGGAGCGTGTGAAGTGGACAGACAGAATAAGAAATGAAGCTGTTGGAAATAGTGGGTGAAGTACGAATGATGCTGAAACTGATCAGGAAGAGGAAAAGGAACTGGTTTGGTCACTGGCCGAAAGACACTGTCTGCTGAAGGAGGCACTGGAAGAAATGGTGAACGGAAAAAGAGTTCGGGGCAGAAGATATCAGATGTTAGACGACATTAAGATATATGGATCATATGCGTAGACAAAGAGGAGGTAAACACTGGACAATGCTGGGTTTGCAGTGAAAAACCTACCTTTGTGCAAAAACTATGAATGAATGAAAAACACATTCTGGCAATTTTGTCCAGAATTGTAATATTTTATCTGTTATTCCATGTACGATATTTATTATTATTATTATTATTATTAATATTATTATTAATAATAATATTATTATTATTAATAATATTATTATTATTAATAATATTATTATTATTAATATTATTATTATTATTATTATTATTACTTACTTACTTACAAATGGCTTTTAAGGAACCCGAAGGTTCATTGCCGCCCTCACATAAGCCCGCCATCGCTCCCTATCCTGTGCAAGATTAATCCAGTCTCTATCATCACACCCCACCTCCCTCAAATCCATTTTAATATTATCCTCTCTTCTACGTCTCGGCCTCCCTAAAGGTCTTTTTCCCTCCGGCCTCCCAACTAACACTCTATATGCATTTCTGGATTCGCCCATACGTGTTACATGCCCTGCCCATCTCAAACATCTGGATTTTAAGTTCCTAATTATGTTAGGTGTAGAATACAATGCGTGCAGTTTTGTGTTATGTAACTTTCTCCATTCTCCTGTAACTTCATCCCGCTTAGCCCCAAATATTTTCCTAAGCACCTTATTCTTAAACACCCTTGACCTATGTTCCTCTCTCAGAGTGAGAGTCCAAGTTTCACAACCATACAGAAGAACCGGTAATATGACTGTTTTATAAATTCTAACTTTAAGATTTTTGGACAGCAGACTGGATGATAAGAGCTTCTCAACCGAATAATAACACGCATTTCCCATATTTATTCTGCTTTTAATTTCCTCCCGAGTGTCATTTATATTTGTTACTGTTGCTCCAAGATATTTGAATTTTTCCACCTCTTCGAAGGATAAATCTCCAATTTTTATAGTTCCATTTCGTACAATATTCTGATCACGAGACATAATCATATACTTTGTCTTTTCGGGATTTACTTCTAAACCGATCGCTTTACTTGCTTCAAGTAAAATTTCCGTGTTTTCCCTAATCGTTTGTGTATTTTCTCCTAACATATTCACGTCATCTGCATAGATAAGAAGCTGATGTAACCCGTTCAATTCCAAACCCTGCCTGTTATCCTGAACTTTCCTAATGGCATATTCTAGAGCGAAGTTAAAAAGTAAAGGTGATAGTGCATCTCCCTGCTTTAGCCCGCAGTGAATTGGAAAAGCATCAGATAGAAACTGACTTATACGGACTCTGCTGTATGTTTCACTGAGACACATTTTAATTAATCGAACTAGTTTCTTGGGAATACCAAATTCAATAAGAATATCATATAATACTTCCCTCTTAACCGAGTCATATGCCTTTTTAAAATCTATGAATAACCTATGTACTGGATCCTTATACTCCCATTTTTTCTCCATTATCTGTCGAATACAAAAAATCTGATCAATAGTCGATCTATTACGCCGAAAACCGCACTGATGATACCCAATAATTTCATTTACGTGCGGAGTTAATCTTCTCAAAAGAATATTGGACAAAATTTTGTACGAATTATTATTATATGAGATAGCCCTCTTGAAGTTTTATGGATTCTGAATAGCGAGTTTGAAAACATCAAGTTGAAATTCATTCATTCATTCATTCATTCATTCATTCATTCATTCATTCATTCATTCATTCATTCATTCATCCATCCATTCATCCATCCATTCATCCATCCATCCATCCATCCATCCATCCAATCACTGCTTGCTAATTATGACTCACAATTTTTTTTAAGAAACTTGAAAGATGATGTACATATTCAAAAGCACAATTTTCTGCATTGTCATAGATGGATCAGATTTTTATGCCTCCTGAGGAACATTGGAAGAGGATATACCTGTTATCGATACGATATTAGCAACATCTGCACTTCAGTTATTCTCCAACGTTAATGCCGTTTAAAAAAACGCTAAACAACTCCATTATCCGATGTACCAAAAAAAAAGAGAGAGAGAGAGAGAGAGAGAATGTTTCTATTTCGTGGACAGATATTCCGTAATGTGAACATTAGGGACCCGCGGTCAAGAGAAGGGTTTGTCTGCCGGCAGTGTGAACATTATTTCCATATTAAAACACGAACACGAACATTTTTTTTTTGTCGTACAAAATTAATTGAATGACAAGCCCCTACAGGATCGGATACAGAGTTCGATAAAAACGTATCACCCGGATTAGCCAATATCCATATTGGAGTTCAATATTTCACACTCGCTGCGTCTAGCTTCTATATACACGTTTTCATCGTCACATAAATTTCTCGTTGCGTGTTTCCTAGCAACCGTCCAAGCAGACAACAGAGAAACGTACTTCAAAGCTAAACGCTCAAAAGACTGGGAGGAAATAGAAGAATTCCCTTACATTCCATGAAAAATATTATGTTAGTTTTCGATAAAAGGGAAACAGAAGCAGAACATAAGCTGATCAGATTATTCATGCCTAATGATTAGAAATCGCAATTTAAGGTTCTGCAAGTTCCGTTGTATGTTCATAAAATGGGAGTTTACTTCATAATAGACTAGCCGTACCCGTGCGCTCTGCTGCACCCGTTAGAAATAAATATAAAGTAATTACATAATTAAAATAGGACGTTTGATCCAGGGAACATTCGTGTTTGATAGAAGGATAAATCGTTTAATATGTTACTTAATTTAAATTGTATTTAAAATATTAAAATGCGATCATTTTGATCCAGACACCACTCATTTGGTCCAATGACAATTCCTTTAACATGTTATTAATTGTTATCACCAATTATTTTTGGAAAAGCGAAAATTAACAGAAAAATTTTGGCTGCAGATTTATTATTATGTTTATATTATATTATATTATATTATATATTACATTATGTAAAAAGTGTGTTGATAACGGATGTACTCGAATTAGAAAGTTTTTAATTTGTTGTGGGAGCTCATGAATCTCAGGAGGAACAGCTTTTACAACAGCGCAACATAATCTGCTTGGCTCAATACCCAATTTTTTTTAATTGCATTTATTGCATATATTTTTAATGTATTTTAACACGATTCAATTGAGCATAGTTAAAATTTGAATTATAAAATAATGGATTGCTAAGCTAACGTACTATTACTGCATACTAAATCAATACACTCTCGTTGTTCGTTAATTCTCTGAGATAAAAATGAATATGTTCATAAACATTATTTTAAGAAATACAGGAAATGAATATACAGAATAACCTATCGAGTTTCCTGTGCATAAGAAGCTATTTTAATCTTACCTGTCCTCAATTCACTCACAAGTTACTGTAATAACATTATAGCATTATGTCCATTCAGAGAAACTACACTTTCCAATGATGAAATAATAATTAATAATACAAATCGGTTAATTTAGCTTCCGATATTACTTCATACAAACACAGAAACATTGTCTGTAGGCTATGTTTCATAGCTTTCGATTGTTGTGTCCAAGGCCCCTTATAGACGAAGTCATTTGTTTTTTATTTCAATACACCGCCTTAGATGGCAGTTATTTTAATTTTAAAACTCATTTATCTCATTAAATATCAGTCCTATCAAAATTTTTCAAAGAATTAAACTTATCAGAAATCATTTTTAAAGAAACGTTTGTTATGTAACATTTTTCACAAAAATCAATAATAAGCGAGATATTTCGATTTATTTAATTCAGGCCCCCTTATAACCCCTCTTTTAAATAACGTATTTTGAATGCCATATAGCCTAAAATCTAAGTTACAACGAACTTAATTTATATTCCAATTTTCATCGAAATCCGTTCAGCCATTATCGCGTGAAAAGGTAACAAACATACAGACAGACAGACAGACATACAAACAAAAATTAAAAAAAAGCGATTTTCGGTTTCAGGATGGTTAATTATACATGTTAACACCAATTATTTTTAGAAAATCGAAAATTACCAGAAAAATTTTGGTTACAGATTTATTATTAGTATAGATTAGGTTGTAGAAAACTAATGATGTTTTGCACAAAGATGACCTTCCCAAATCTTTTATGCGTTTTGTAGCGATTAGTAATTCAGTTATTTTATCGCTTTAAGAATGCTTATTGTCATTTATGCTTCGAAAGTATCTCAAAAGAGTTACCTAATTTATTACGAACCAAATTATCATCATCATCATCATCATCATCATCATCATATTCCAGGCACGAAATTATGCCATCCTTGGCCTGTTTCGGTTCCAGCTATACAGGATCCAATAGACGTTTCTGTGGACGTCCAGGTCGTCGTCCTTGAGGGTGGTATTTTAGCATTTCTTGGGGTGTCCGGCCAGCTTCCATACGAGAAATGTGTTCAAGCCATCTATTCTGTATTCTGTAATTTTTTCTTCTAATGGTTGCATGTTGAGTTCCTGCAGTATGTCCTCGTTCCTCTTGTGGTCCAGAAGTGTGTATCCTGTAGTTCGTCGCAGATATTTCATTTCAGCTGCTCTTAATCTGCTGATATCTCTTTGTTTCAGAACCCAAATTTCGCTTCCATAGAGGAGAGTTGGTAGTGCAAAGGTTTTATATAGCTTTATTCTGGAATGTTTCTGTACTAAACTTGGTTTTAGGGTATGGTTTATCAGTCCTAATATTTGTAAAAATTTGATAAGGAAATGCTGAGGAAATGCAGCATCAGTGCCCGTCCGGGGGCCAAAGTTAGCAGCCCTACCAATGGACTACTCATCGTGAGGCTAGTAACCCGACATGAGGAATATATCTTACTTTCAAGCTCCAACAAAACAAGAATCGAATAGACGACAAAGTTGACGACACTCAGCAAAGAATAACGAACCAAAATACGAGTATGAAAACAAAACAAGAAACAAAACCGAAAAGGGGAATTTTTAAAAGGCACTAAATAATAAAATCTTAGAATTAAGTCCAAGATTTCAGAAACATTAAAACTTCCAAAATTTAAGTTGAAAATGTATTCAAACTTGTTTCACACTTTGCTTTTGAATAGCATACTTGTATAACTTATTTTCGGAAAGCAAAAATCATAGCAATATTTGAGCCCATTTTTAATCTTGTTAATATTTTCTTTGACTATTACACTTTAATACGTCATACTACTTTTGACCAATAAAATGTACGGAAGGACGTATTTGAACCAATAATGGCTGCTTATTATACAATTTTATCATCTCCCTAGCATTTCTTTCTTTGTTTGCCAACATTGTACTTTCAATAATTGTACTTTTTACAATGATTCATGTTTATTTCATCATCCTTAATTAAGATTACATTTTTGAATGGACTGAATTATTTGCAAACTCATGTTATAAAATTATCGTAACAAAAATGGGAGATTAAATACAATATGTGGAGAATATAATCTAAAAATATCAATACAAAAGACAAAAGTAATGGCTTTCAGAGGAAAACATCCAGTTAGAAGTAAAATAATAATAAATAATACTGTTATAGAACAGGTGAGCCATTTTAAATACCTAGGTTGCGATATTACTTATGATTATGATAAGGATGTGAATATTAAAACACAACGCTTCCAGGCTATATGTGGCACAATTGACAAGAATTTAAAGAAGAAAACAAGGAAAGAAACGCAAATAAAATTCTATAAGACAATGGCTATACCGTCTCTCTTATATGGATGTGAAGCATGGACCTTGAAGAAAAATGATATTAATAGAATCCAGTCAGCGGAAATGAAATTTCTCAGAGGAGTAAAAGGATGTACAAGATTGGATAGATATAGAAATGATGACATAAGGAATGGACTAAACCTGCTCCCAATTATAGATAAAATAAAGGAATATAGAATTCGTTGGTCGAATCATTTAAGAAGAATGGATAAGGAACGAATACCGAAACAGGTGTTGGATTATAAACCACAAGGGAGAAGAGATATTGGTCGGCCAAGAACAAGGTGGAAAGTTGAGGACGGAACAGGAGACTCTCCTACTCCATGAAGAGAAAAGGAAAGAAGAAGAAGAAGAAGAAGAAGAAAAATGGGAGATTTCATTATTTCACTACGTGGCTGATGGTCTTATAGGATATAGTCCACAGAAGACATTTTGTAAATAACATTTCCGTTTCTACACACTCATTAAAATCCCACTACGTAGAGAAAAAAAAAAGTTCACTCAATATTTATGCATCAGGAAATTACACTATTCTGTTTTTAATCTGTTTTATGATTTTGGAACTACTCTCAATATTTGAGGCCACGAGATGAGGTAATCTTGTTGATTGCAGCTCCGTTTTAAACGCCATAACAAGATATCTGTTTATAAAAAGCGACGTTTCATCCGTGTTTGCCATTAGTTATTCAGTCGATATGGAAGTATAGATCATACACTTATATGCCGCGAGCAAGGGGGGAGTGTAATATTATTATATGATTGATGAAGGAAAACACAAAATAGCTTTTATCCCTGTTGCAAAAACGTTCAGCTTACGTTAACATTTTTCCAGTCTGTTTTATATGTTCAGCTAGATGCAATTTAATCCTCCCTAATATTGCTCTGATATGATCCGTTGTGTTTCAAGCTGCAATCTTCTGCAATAGAGGCAACAGATCTGCGTCATATTCTCAACAGGAAATGGAGCTTTGTCTACCATTCGTATACAGACTGCAGAAAAGATGTAGGCCTATGTAAACAATTTGTGAGGTAACAGACTGAACCAAGAAGACATAAGTGGAGTTCGTTCAGTACAGTTATATTAACTTTATTTTTCCTCCAACATGACATTCACAAATCAACTAACTAATATTTTATTGTAGCCACCGGCGTAGCTCAGTCGGCTAAGGCGCTTGCCTGCCAATCCGGGGTTGCGCTCGGGAGTGGGTTCGATTCCGCTTTGACTGATAACCTGGTTGGGATTTTTCCGAGGTTTGCCCCAACCGTAAGGCAAATGTCAGGTAATCTATAGCGAATCCTCGGCCTCATGTCCCCAAATATCATCTCGCTATCACCAATCCCATCGACGCTAAATAACTTCGTAATTGATACAGCGTCGTTAAATAACAAAGTAACAAAAAAAAAAAAACTAATATTTGTAACACACTTCAAAAATGGATCTCAAAAATGCTGTAGGCTAAAGAAATAAAAGTGAATATAAAAATTTGCAATAGCCTATATTTATAAATGGAGTACAGTCCCGGACATAGTTTTAGTGCTGACAATCGCATTCATAGTTGTGTGATGATTCCGGAACACTAGAAGAAGCTTCGGGAGTCCACATTTTACAAGACGAGCTTTGGATCCAGTCTTCAAAACGTTTTTCTCCACAAAAAAATATAGGTAGTTTCAATATCTTCAGAGATATTATGGGTTTCTTTCTTCTTCTTTGAGGTTTTTAGGCATCCGCATTTCATCTTCTTTTCGATTGTTTAGGATTAGCTTCTGACATTATTTACATTCTATAAATTACAAACCATTAAATTAAATTAGTAGTGATCAATTGATCAATCTCAGCCCCCCTCGCGTATGTGGTACCTAAGAGGTTACGTCCAATTTTGACTTCCCCTTCAAAATTTTCTAGAGCTCCTTCAGGGGAGCAACGTAACCCGGAGTGAGACTAGTGGCCAACAGGCTTGGAGCTCACATATTTAGTTTTGTACAGCCCCCAACCCCTTGCAAGGACGCGTTTTGCGTACCTTTTAAATTTTCCTCCCAATTCTCCTTCGATTTTTCGATTTTTTTTTTTAAATTAGTACATCTATTATCAGGCAGTACATCTCACTTGTGTCAGAGGAAGAACAATAACAGTTTGTATGTATCTGAAGTCTGTAATACGTAGCTAATCAGCGATGTATGCAATGGAGAGGGAAAGGAACTGGCCATCCTACTCCATTATCTACTGGCCTAGTTCCCTCATAAGTGGTGCCTTGTTGGTATCACTTATGAGGTTCAGATCTGCCTTTGGACAGTTGACTAAACAACAACAAATTATATTACGAAAAAATTTATAAAAAGCACAAAAGATACTGTATGCCCGATAACCTACTACCTGACTCAACAGTGTCCGGCTAAAGATATGAAACCAAGATTATTCTACAATCATCACTTGAAATGTACATTAAATCAAGACATAAAGCATTATGTAGACTATAAATAAATTACCTGTATGAGATATGACATAATATATTATTGTGCGAGATCGTGCGTATTTGCTTGGTTTCCGCACAAAACCAATCCGCGGAAAGTCTAAAATTCCACATTCAGTATTCCCAACCTAACACACATAACAATTTCCCTCTTCTTACCGCTTAAGTGACATATTGATTTTACTGCTTTAGGCTTTTAACATATTATTTTTAGAGACGTTCAATATAGTAATAATTATAAATTGGAATGTATATTATTGTAATGTACCGAAGTACATATGATATTTCCATGCAGATATTCTGCGTCATCATACGATGAAAGAGTAATGGAACGGAGAAAAATTCTCTCCGGCGCCGGGATTTGAACCCGGGTTTTCAGGTCTACGTGCTGACGCTTTATCCACTAAGCCACACCGGATTCCACCCCGGCGTCGGAAGAATCGTCTCAGTTTTAAGTTCCAACTCTTGGGTTCCCTCTAGTGGCCGCCCTCTGCACTACGTCATAGATATCATATGTACTTCGGTACATTACAATAATATACATGATATGCGTAAATCACTTCGTGGTTTAAGACGGCGCTTATTCCGTCGGATCCAGGCCAACTAGTCACTCATTACGAGTGCACCTCAGCACATGTGTGGACTTCGGTCCTAGGTTCACATATCTATGACGTAGTGCAAAGGGCGGCCAGTAGAGGGAACCCAAGAGTTGGAACTTAAAACTGAGACGATTCTTCCGACGCCGGTGTGGAATCTGGTGTGGCCTAGTGGATAAAGCGTCAGCACGTAGAGCTGAAAACACAGAATTTTTCTCCGTTCCATTACTCTTTGATCTTATAAATTGGAAACTTACCACTGCAATTTCACCTAAATTGCACTGTTAATTATTGTTTTTAAATATTTGCAAAAATTAAGTAAACTCTACAACTCCACTAAAGTTACTGCATTCGTGATGCAAGTAACATTAAGGAAGCCGTGAAAAAATCAACAAGATTCCAGAATCCTCATAGACTGGGGGGGGGCGGGAAAGACGGACGTATATCACGGCCTGCTGGAGTATAGTAAACACAGAAAACATTTTAAAGCAACAATGTTGAAGATAGATAATTTTGTTTTGCAAATTTGCCGTCATTGAACAGAAACCAAGATGGAGATTTCATTGCAACTAATTAGAAATTCCTCTTTCAGGTATGTAATAAACGATCTTCGCACAAAATAATGTACGATACACGAGCGGTATGTTTTCTTTCAATTCTCGGAAATTAAAAAAGCTCAACTAGGCCTACGTTTCGCTTTTTCAAACTTTTCCTCGAACATGAAAACTTCAACATACCGCTCTTGTAACGCACATTACTATTGTGTGGGATCGTGCGTATTTGCTTGTTTTCCGCACAGAACCAATACGCGGTAAGTGTGAAATACCACATTCAGTATTCCCAACGTAACACACATAACAATTTCTCTCTTCTTACCGCTTAAGCGCGACATTCATTTTACTGCTTTAGGCTTTTAACATATTCTTTTAGAGACGTTTAACATAGTAATAATTATAAATTGGAAACTTACCACTGCAATTTCACCTAAATTGCAATGTTAATTATTGTTTTTAAATATTTGCAAAAGTTAAGTAAAGTCTACTACTCCACGAAACTTATTGCATTCCTGATACAAGTAACATTAAGGAAGCCGTGAAAAAATCAACAAGATTCCAGATGCGGATGTTATTACTGCAATATGTTATATAAATAATATTGTTAAAATATTAAAATGAAAAATAAATCATTACATAACCTTACCGTTTGTTTTAAGTTCGCATTTATAGACTGGGGGAAAAAAGGACAGACGTATATCACGGCCTGCTGGAGTATAGTAAACACAGAAAACATTTTATAGCAACAATGTTGAAGAAAGACATTTTGGTTTTCCGAAGTTGCCGTCATTAAACAGAAACCAACATGGAGATTTCATTGCAACTAATTAGAAATTCGTCTTTCAGGTATGTAATAAACGATCTTCGCACAAAATAATGTACGATACACGAGCGGTATGTTTGTTTTCATGTTCTCGGAAATTAAAAAAGCTCAACTACGTTTCGCTTTTTCAATCTTTTCCTCGACCATGAAAACGACAACATACCGCTCTTGTAACGTATATTACTATTATAGTATTATTGTTATGTTTATTATTATTATTATTATTATTATTATTATTATTATTATTATTATTATTATTATTATTATTATTATTATTATGCGTCGAAACAAACAGTACTGAAATCATCAATCATCTGCTGTACACGTTTCCCTAACAACGAAGTACACATTAGTTTGACATATTATGAATTCAGTGTTGTGTTGATTTCTGCAATTATGGTTTTCACAACAGAGGAGAAGGTATTAAACTGTCGAGCAATATTTCCCATCATACGGAGTAGGGCGTCAGAATGGGCCGAGCTTGCGTCAAGTTAAAGAGCAGTACCCGGAGCGATTTAACAATTCGGCACCAAATAACACCACAATGTTCGCTGTCGTCGAAAAGTTCCATCGTACGGGATCAGTTTTATGTCGCCTTGAATGTTACAATGATTTATCTTGATTTTCAGAGTTGTTTGTAATTTCATTACTCCGTATGACCGGAAATAATGCTCGACAACAAACACTTTCTCCTCTGTTGTGAGAACGATAATTGCAGAAATCAACACACCACTGAATTGACAATATGTCAAACTATTGTCTATACTGTACTAATAATAAATGTGTAGCCGAAATTTTTCTGGTAATTTTCGATTTTCCAAAAATAATTGGTCCTAACATGTATAATTAACCATCCTGAAACCGAAAATCGTTTTTTTTGAAAATTTTGTTTGTATGTCTGTCTGTCTGTCTGTCTGTATGGATGTTTGTTACCTTTTCACGCGATAATGGCTGAACCGATTTATATGAAAATTGGAATACAAATTAAGTTCGTTGTAACTTAGATTTTAGGCTATATGCCATTCAAAATACTTTATTTAAAAGGGGGGTTATAAGGGGGCTTGAATTAAATAAATCGAAATATCTCCCTTATTATTAACTTTCGTGGACAATGTTACATAACAAAAGTTTCTTTACAAATAATTTCCGATAAGTTTCATTCTACACAAAATTTTGACAGGACTGATATTTAATGAGATAAGTGAGTTTTAAAGTTAAAATAACAACGCCATCTAAGGCGCTGTACTGAAATAAAAACAAATGACTTCATCTATAAGGGGTCTTAGACAACAACAATCGAAAGCTATTAAACATAGCCTATAGAGAATGTTTCTTTGTTTGTATGAAGTAATATCGGAAGCTAATTAATTGTTTAATTATTATTTCACCATTGGAAAGTGTAGTTTCTCTAGATGGACATAATTCTACAATGTTATTACAGTAACTTCTGAAACATATAGCAAGTAATATAAAGCATACACATTAAGACTAAATGATATGTCAATCTTCATTAAACTATGGTTGCATGTAATAAAAATTAAGAAACATGTTAAAGGAATTGTCATTGCACCAAATGAGTGGACTCTGGATCAAAATGATCGCATTTTAATTTTTTTAAACAATTTAATTTAAGTAACATATTAAACGATTTATCCTTCTATCAAACACGAATGTTCCCTGGACCAAATGTAATATTTTAATTATGTAATTAGTTTATATTTATTTCTAACAGGTGCAGCGGAGCGCACGGGTACGGCTAGTATACAATAAATAAATACTTCATTGCTAGGGAAACGTGGACAGGAGATGAGCGATAATTTCAGTACTGTTTGTTTTGGCGCATACTGTATTATTAAGCTTATTATTATTATTATTATTATTATTATTATTATTATTATTATTATTATTGTTATTCTGATGATAAACTCAGGAGCTTGTAATAAAGAAACGAGAAGAGCTCAAAAAGGGGACATTTTTGTAATAACAAAAAACTTGGAAAATCTAAAATCTTACGATAAGGAAGTCGATAACACTGATTTTTTGCGGACTTTGTGTGGTAAAAGTTCATCTAACTCGGAAGATAATCCCAAGGATTTCAGAGTGTTATCTTCGCCCATCCAGAAACCTCGATCTCTCAAAGAAAATGAAGACAGATGTAAAGGGAAGATTTACGTCAAGACATTGCTTGCTCAGCCCCGTGTGACCGCAGTCAGATCAATATCGACTCGGGTGTTGTACAGTTCCATTTAGTAACTGAACGAAAGACAAACAGAGTTTGGGAAGGGGTATTCAGGTCGAACACAAATCTGCTTGATCAGTAATTGCCAGAAGTATAATAAAGAAAATTAATGAGCAAGGACTTTATTTGACAGTAACTTTTATTTATTATTTATTTATTTATTTAACCTGGTAGAGATAAGGCCATCAGGCCTTCTCTTCCCCTCTAACAGGGGATTACAACTACAATATTACGAATACAATTAAAATTATAATTACAATTAATATTAAATTTACAAATACAATAAAAATCAAAGTACTAATAGATTAACTGATCAATAAAAGCTAAACACTTTATTGTCAAAGTTAAGAAGAGAGAAACAATTTTTTCATTAATTAAGTACATATTAAACCTACTCTACGCAGTAATAAAATGCTTTATAAGTTTCCTTTTGAACGCTACTAAATTCCGACAGTCTCTGATGTCACTGGGTAGGGCATTCCACAAGCGTGAGAGCGAGATTGTATATGATGATAATATAATATAATATAATATAATATAATATAATATAATATAATATAATATAATATAATATAATATAATATAATATAATATAATATAATATAATATAATATATTATACGAAATGGAACTATAAAAATTGGAGACATCCTTCGAAGAGATGGAAAAATTCAAATATCTTGGAGCAACATAACAAATATAAATGACACTGGGGAGGAAATTAAACGCAGAATAAATATGGGAAATGCTTGCTATTATTCGGTTGAGAAGCTTTTGTCATCTAGTCTGCTGTCAAAAAATCTGAAAGAATTTATAAAACAATTATACTACCAGTTGTTCTGTATGGTTGTGAAACTTGGACTCTCACTTTGAGAGAGAAACAGAGATTAAGGGTGTTTGAGAATAAAGTTCTTAGGAAAATATTTGGGGCTAAAAGGGATGAAGTTACAGGAGAATGGAGAAAGTTACACAACACAGAACTGCAGGCATTGTATTCTTCACCTGACATAATTAGGAACATTAAATCCAGACGTTTGAGATGGGCAGGGCATGTAGCACGTATGGACGAATCCAGAAATGCATATAGAGTGTTAGTTGGGAGGCCGAAGGGAATAAGACCTTTGGGGAGGCCGAGACGTAGATGGAGGATAATATTAAAATGGATTTGAGGGAGGTGAGATATGATGATAGAGAATGGATTAATCTTGCTCTGGATAGGGACCGATGGGGGGCTTAGGTGAGGGCGGCAATGAACCTCGGGATCCTTAACAGTCATAAGTAAGTATAATATATATAATATATAATTAATATATTATATTATAATGCATATTATTACTATTAGATTAGAAAGAGGACAAAAATATACCCACACACAATTCCAGACATAAAATTGCCTGTTGGTCTGGATGGAAGTCAGTCTGTATGTGGGGAGCAAGTTTCGCACGACAAGCAAAATATACAGGCGCTCTTGTTTACTGCACACGCGCAATATGCTGTATCTGGAAGTTAGTAAAATTAGGCGGACATTTCTTTTTCCTGGTACTGCACTATTAAAGTGAAACAAAGCACGAGGCTTCGATTTACCCAAAAATCGATATCCATGAAAAATTCACTTACTCGTTGTTAATCTCTTAATTTTTCCCTCGTTACCTACTCCCTTGCTGATTTCCATAATTCAGTAGCTCTATCGGGATCGTCCATTAGCTGTTACACCACAATCCGAAACTTGTTCACTGACGAATAAGTAGCAAATCTTGTTTCACCTCATTTCTCAATTAGAATTCATTTACTGTCGTAAATAGTAGAACTGGGAAGAGAATTTCAGCATTTACAGTAACATATTTGTCCAACATAATTTTTAAGAAATAAACGTTTATTTTATTAGTATTCATCAAAACATTTTATCGCTTTCATTCATTAATTTACTATTTCTTTACCTACTATCATCTGTTGCCAACACTCATGATCAGAGACCGGAAGTTTAGGCATTATGAATCATTAAAATAGGCAGGCAAAAAGGCATCATAAATAGCTAAAATACACAATAAAAGACAATTACAAAAACCTTGCACTAGACCAGTGATGTCAAAGCAAGCGCATTTTTCTGACCTTGATGTCGTGCGCTGGCAGTAAGTGCTAAGTATGGAAAGAGGGAGGGTTGTGTATATGAATAAGCAACCTGTTGAATTAAGAAAACAGTGGTGCACAAACTTCAAACGGAATGTGAAATTTTATGTCGTTATTTTTATATGGCTTCTTTCTGTTTAATATTATCTATATTGTCTGTAAAACAAAAGTACTAACACTGATTTCTTAATATTGCACTTGTGTTTTAAATCTTAACATAATAGAGAGGTAAGAAGGGATATTCACTTAAATTCCATAGTAGTATAATATTATACTGTATTAAGTGGATGAAACACATCATTCATAAAGAAAGTGATATTCCAAAGAAAGAGATTGAGTATGACATGATAAGTTGGAATTTATATTGACGGTATCTTTAGCCTTACAAAAGTTATCAATAAACTAATCAAAACAATATTACAGTACAAAGTAAAGTTACCTAGGTACTGTATATGTTTTAAGTGTAACTAATATTACATAACAAAACTCTTATCGCATTACGCTTTTAAGGTGATATTAATTGTGAGCAACTTCCTATTTCAGAATATTAAATTATTTTCTCGAAATCTGCTGAAGCTACAGAGCTGACATTTTTATAACACATGGGCAAGTATCTTTTGCTTTTGATGTTACAGTAGTTGCTTTGTTAATTCATTTCCTTACAAACAATTTCCATGCGAATATTTTCAAAATTTTCTATATGCTATCTTCAGTAATACATATATACGGTATATTAGATTTACGAAAACATTCTGTAAGGCTACTAAATAAATAGGCCTATATCTGAAAAATTCACTTTTCTATACGAAAAGTTGAGAAAACATTTCTTTTGAATAAAAAAATCAAACTTGTGCAAAATGAGCATTAAAATTAAAACTTACATTCTTATAATGCACTTATACTTCTCAGGCAAATCTAAAAATTAACATGGATACAGTTTTAATAAGTTCTCTTCCCTTTATCTATTGAGTCAGTGCTGGCCATCCCTGAATATAGCTCGACCAAGCGGCATAAACCACCTCTTTCGTCTGTCTCTTTCCTTTCCGCTGTAAAGCGCTCAGGCTCTCCTGGGCTCTAAAGCGCGCGCTTGCTCCTGTGGGCATCAATTGACATGTGGTTTATGGCAGCCGCGGCGAAAATGCGACTCACGAGCACATTGTGGCTCGCAGTGCTTTTCTCTCGCTTCCTACCTACAACCCCCACCCTCTCACTCACTGGAGTCAAACTCTGTTCTATTTGTATTTGTCTCTGACCTGCGAGTGGCGTATCGTCGCAATATCTCTCTCGAAACCAAGTACCTCTATAAAAAAACGAAAGTTTCAAGTAGGATGGGAGGATGCATTCTTTTGCTTACAATATGATGAAGATAATAAATGTATGATTTGTTCACAAATATTACTAGGAAAACGGTTGTACTCGTATAACATAAATCGGCATTATAAGTTACTACATGTTACTGATGAAACATTAAAAGGTTAAGTGTTGTTGTTATTATTATTATTAGGCCTATTATTATTATTATAATATTATTTTTATTATTATTATCATCATTATCATCTCTGTACGTCGATTCTTTTACAGCAGATGTACGAATAATGCGGTTAGATTTTCAATTTAAACTCACAGATTTACAATGTGACGTTAAATGAAAGCTAGATGTAAGGACTTGACAGATATTGAACTTTTCAAATCTTTGGAAAAAAATAAATATTTGAAGCTTCGTTCTTTCGCTTGCTCTGTTGAAGCCATGTTCGCTGTAACTTACGTTTGTGAAAAATTATTTTCAACAATGAAAATAGTAAAAATCAAATTTAGATCACGACTGACAGACAAATACCTTCGTGATCAACTACGATTGGCAGTAAGTGACATAATTCCTGATTTTGAAACTTTGTCGCAAAGACATTCTGAAGAAAGTTAATTTTAGGTTGTGATAATGAATCCTGTGTTTTCTTGTTCATTTCTTTCTTCGTTACACATCCTAAACATTAACTTCCCCTTCGGTTGTCCGCCTCCCTCCATAGGTGCTATGCACGTTGCAGCTTACACAGTGGCTCGGCGCACCATGGCCTTTTCGCCAAGGCTGGTTTATGGGATTAATATTTATAGATTTTGGCGATAATGACTACGATAGCAATAAAAGATGATGAGGACAATGACTGTTACAAATGATTGTAATAGAGAAGACCCTGTCATTGGCTGCAGCGTGTTTCCAATTTCGCCTCTAATTCTGAGGCTGTCGTCAATAGAGGTGGAGGTGGGATCTAAACTTTGGCCTCAAGGTCCCATTAAACTACTTGACTATGTACCCGATGCTAATATAATAATGTGGCCATAACAGTTCCAGGGCGCACATCATCCCTATGCACACAGCAGAGCTGCCACTATAGACAAACTGTAACTTGAAACTATGCGACCTTACACAGAAATAAGCTGTGAGAAGCACACACCAGAGGAAATAAAACCAGATGAATCTTATTTTAGTTCAAGCATGTATAGGCCACCGGCGTATCGGCTTTCCTGACGATCCGGAGTTCCACTCGGGCGCGGGTTCGATCACCGCTTGGGTTGAATAACTGGTTGAATTTTTTTCCGAGTTTTCCCAACCGTAAGGCGAATGTCATGTAATCTATGGCGAATCCTCAGCCTCATCTCGTCAAATACCATCGCACTATCACCAATCCCACAGACAAAAAAAAAATCAGTACTGTTTTGGCGTAGTAGACTTATTGACTTTTTTTTTGTATTCTATAGATATTGGAGGAAAAAAATGGGAGTATAAGGGTACAGTACATCAGTTATTCATAGATTTCAAAAAAGGCATATGACTCGGTTAAAAGAGAAGTTTTATATAATATTCTTACTGAATTTGGTCTTCCCAAGAAACTAGTTCGATTAATTAAAATGTATCTCAGTGAAATTTCAGCAGAGTCCGTATAGGTCAGTTTCTATCAGATGCTTTTCCAATTCAATGCGGGCTAAAGCAAGCAGATGCACTATCACCTTTACTTTTTAACTTCGCTCTAGAATATGCCATTAGGAAAGTCCAGGATGACAGAGAAGGTTTGGAATTGAACGGGTTACATCAGCTTCTTGTCTATGCGGATGACGTGAATATGTTAGGAGAAAATCCACAAATGATTAGGGAAAACACGGAAATTTTACTTGAAGCAAGTAAAGCAATTGGTTTGGAAGTAAATCACGAAAAGACAAAGTATGTCATTATGTCTCGTGACCAGAATATAGTACGAAATGGAAATATATAAATTGAAAATTTATCCTTCGAAGAGGTGGAAAATTCAAATATCTTGGAGCAACAGTAACAAATATAAATGATACTCGGGAGGAAATTAACGCAGAATAAATATGGGAAATGCCTGTTATTATTCGGCTGAGAAGCTTTTGTCATCTAGTCTGCTGTCAAACAATCTGAAAGTTAGAATTTATAAAACAGTTATATTACCGGTTGTTCTGTATGGTTGTGAAACTTGGACTCTCAATTTGAGAGAGGAACAGAGATTAAGGGTGTTTGAGAATAAGGTTCTTAGGAAAATATTTGGGGCTAAGAGGGATGAAGTTACAGGAGACTGGAGAAAGTTACACAACGCAGAAGTGCACGCATTGCATTCTTCATCTGACATAATTAGGAACATTAAATGCAGACTTTTGAGATGGGCAGGGCATGTAGCACGTATGGGCGAATCCAGAAATGCATATAGAGTATTAGTTGGGAGACCGGAAGGAAACAACTTTTGGGGAGGCCGAGACGTAGATGGAAGCATAATATATAAATGGATTTGAGGGAGGTGGGATATGATGGTAGAGACTGGATTAATCTTGCACAGGATAGGGACCGATGGCGGGCTTATGTGAGGGCGGTAATGTACCTTCGAGTTCCTTAAAAGCCATTTGTAAGTATGGAGACCGAAATCATTGTGAAATGTGTAACATTCTGGTCCACAACTACCGTATGTACTGAACATGCGTTTGTTCCCATTTGCGCTGTATGTACCTCGATTTTGTGAATTTTCACTTTTGACTCAAATTCACTCTCATTTTTTCTAAATTAACTTGTCCACTGCTGATCAATGCTCAATTGAGATTGTAGCCTGGTTCGTTACAAATAGTTTGACACCAATAAAAAGTAAAAATTGAGGTAATTGAGGATAATTTGATGACTTCAAGGCTCTTTACTCTTGAGCATGAGGTCGAGTGATGCACTGTATTAAACTTGTATTCTCCTATTACACCTAGCACAAGAATGCAGGGGGGGGGGGAAGCAGGGGCAATACGGTTTGAACGCGTGCTGTTGCTGAGACGAAATTGAAGTACAGCACGTAATACAGTAGAACGGGATGACATCGAACAAATGTATCTTTTCGTTTCGCAAACGAATTTTACAACATTTGTTCGGATAAAATTTCTGCACATTTAAAGGATAAAACTAAAATTCTTTCAACCATTTCTTATCATATTACATTATTATCTTAAGTTGACTGAGCATTTTGGGAATAAAATCAATGGCTTTCCCGAAACACGCTGTGGAATGTTTCATATAAAACAATTTTTATATCTAAAAGGAAGCACAAAAACGAGCAAAATTCTATTAAACTTTTTTTGTTTGAAATAATTGAAAGAATAATCCCCTGAAATGAATAGCATCACTTACGATTCAACCTGTAGACTATAGAGTCCTCGTCTTCTGAGCATTAGTACTTCTAACTTAGTGCACGATAACCCTTCACAGTCTGCCTACGAATTATTGCTACGCGGTAGAATAGATAGAAAAATTGTGTTGCCCGCGTTCTGTTGTCTGATAAACGGGCGCCAGGCTTTTATGCTTACAAGTAGTTTCTATTATGTTTGGAGTTTGGTTCGCCCCAGGGAATTATTCCCTGATTGAGATTCTCGAGCCGAATGTAAACAACCCCACAACTTATCTCTTTCACCTCGATCACCGCGGAACATTCTCGGAGAGAGGCTGAGTTGCAGAACGAAGAGGACACCAGAGAAACAGGAAACCTCTTCTAAGCAACAGTGACCTAACCATTGTCTGCGCAGTTTTTTTCTCTTCAGTAGGTACCACAATGATATGACATGATATAATATGATACGATATGATATGACATATGATATGATATGTTTCTCAAACAACTCTTTACATGTAATAATGGACCTCACATTTCTGTAGTACCACCACACTATGGGCCCGCCCTCCTTTATCAATGGCTCGCCTCCTTTATCAGTGGCACCGCCCCCTTTGCCATAGGTTTCGCCCCCTTTGTCATTCGCCCGCCCCTTTATCATTGGCCCCGCTCCCGTTTATCAATGACCCCGACCCTTAGACATCGACCCGCACCTTTGTCTTTGGCCACGCCCACTTTGTCATTGGCACAGCCCCTTCTTCATTGCCCCGCCTCCTTTGCAATTGCTCCCGCCTCCCGCCTCCTTTGCAATTGGCCCCGCCTCCTTTGCAATTGGCCCCGACCCCTTTGCAATCGGCCCCGCCTCCTTTGCAATTGGCTCCGACCCCTTCGCAATTGGCCCCGTCCCTTTATCATTGCCCCCGCCCTCTTTATCAAAGGCCGTCCCCATTAGCCATTCAGCTCGCTCCCTTTGCCTTTGGCCACGCCTCTTTCTCATTGGCCCCAACCCAGTTTGTCAATGACACCGCCCAATGCCATTGGTCGCGCCCACTTTGCCATTGGTACCGCGCTCTTTACAATTGGCCACGACCCCTTTATCAATGGCCCCGCCCCTTTGTCTTTGGCCACGCCCCCTTTTTCAATGGCCCGACTTTGTCTTTGGCCCCACCCACTTACTCATTGCCCCCGCCCCCTCTATTAATGGCCCCCATTGTCTTTGGCCTATAACGGTCAGCGCGTCTGACCGCGAAACCAGGTGGTCCGGGTTCGAATCCCGGTCGGGGCAGGTTACCTGGTTGAGGTTTTTTCCGGGGTTTTCCCTCAACCCAATACGAGCAAATGCTGGGTAACTTTCGGTGCTGGATCCCGGACTCATTTCACCGGCATTATCACCTTCATTTCATTCAGACGCTAAATAAGCTAGATGTTGATACAGCGTCGCAAAATAACCCAATAAAATAAAAAAATAAAAATTGTCTTTGGCCTCCCCACCTTTGTCATTGGCACCGCCCCCTTTTTCAATGCACCGCCCTCTTTGCCATTGGTCCCGCACCCTTTGTCATTGGCCCCGCGCCCTTTATCAATGGTGCCGCTCCCTTAGCAATTTCCCCCGCCCCCTTTGTTAATGCCACGCCCGCTTTGCCATTGGCCCGCCCCCCTTTGTCATTGGCCCCGCCCGCTTTGTCATTGGCTCCGCCCCTTTATCAATGGCCCCAACGCCTTTTGCCCTTAGCCACGCCCCTTCGTCATTGGCCCTGCCCCTTTTGCCAATGGTCCCGCCCCCTTCGCGATTGGAGCCGCCCCTTTATCATCAGTCCCGTGCCCTTCATCAATATAATCCAAACACATTGCGACCAAACTAAATCATGCTTGGCCATCCGCGATTTAACTCAATGCAGAATCAGCTGGCTGGTCTGCACTACACCAGCGATGTGTTGAGATGATGATTTGTTGAAATACCACAAGGAAACCGGAGCTCCAGGAGAAAACCCCTGTGTTGCCTGGATCACGGGCTTGCCCAACACAACACAAGTTGAAATGTGTATTTCAAACGAAATAATTTTGTCTTGTAGTTTGTTTTGGCAGCTACATTCTTGTGATCTAGTTCTTTCTTTATAGTGTTTACCCGTGTAACAACTTTGAAATGGTGTTTGGTCCAGCTGACGTGTGGTGAGGTCCTTTATTGCGAAGCTCTAAATGAGAAGTCTTAGAAAACCGTAATACGAAACCACTTATTGGAAAGTAGAGATTGCCTGTCTTGGTGTTACACGTCTCAATTCACTTCTCACATACGAACCTGACACACGAACATTCCAACTTTTCCACGAAGAATGATGAAATAAGAAATCCTTTCCCCACTGGAATTTCTTCATATTCGTAGTTCCTACATCACTGAAAACGGGTTTCGTGTAACACAGACTATCGAGTACTGAAACATAATAATAATAATAATAATAATAATAATAATAATAATAATAATAATAATGATAATAATAATAATAATAATAATAATAATTATAATTATTATTATTATTATTATTATTATTATTATTAT
This sequence comes from Periplaneta americana, assembly GCF_040183065.1. Lineage (NCBI taxonomy): Eukaryota > Metazoa > Arthropoda > Insecta > Blattodea > Blattidae > Periplaneta > Periplaneta americana. The sequence goes on from NC_091131.1 coordinate 28,989,825, forward strand.
TATTATTATTATTAGCTATTATTATAGACAGGTCGGGATATTATGGAACAAAGGAATGGAATTTGTGTTGTGTTTTCAATGAAAACTTCCTTTGTACCGTCCCTCGCGATTGAGATGATTACATCTGGTCTCACCTGTTCGTATTCAACTCCCGCATCCCGACCCGAGGCTGACAGTTCTCCTCTAATCCTATTAGCAAGCCCTCGTAATGTAATGAAGCTTCGAAGTCCTCACACATGCGTTCCCAATACAACAGACGTGCTTTGCTCTTCCTTCATCTGAGTTTATGTACGTTTGTACATGCATAAGCGAAATCAGTACGAAACCGACAATCTACTTATTCAGCTACGTATATAGCAGCTATTCGGCAATCACTGCGGGATCTATGAATGAATGAATGAATCAATCAGTCAATTATACATATCAAATCAAATCAATCTATCAATGAAATCAATCCAATCAATTGTCAGAATAATCAATCAACAAAATGAATCACTTAACTAATCAGTCAGCCTATACTCATTCATTCATTCATTCATTCATTCATTCATTCATTTATTTTATTCCATAGATCTTACATGAGCAATGAAGCTTTAAGATGTGGAACATGTCAACATTTTACAATATTACAATTACAATTTTTACAAATTTTTATAGTTTTACAATTTAGTAATTTTCTACAATTTTTACAATGTTGTACAATTTTTTTTTTACATTTTGGCGAGATGTAGTGAGAGATAAATCAGTCATATAATAAATAAAACAATTAATGAATCAATCAATCAATTACACGTATCAAATCAAATCAATCTATCAATAAAATCAATCCAATAAATTGTCAGAATAATCAACCTACAAAATGAATCACTCGCTAAACTGGAGAATTCCCACGGTATCTTTGAACTGTGCCGTTACGTTTAGCACCAAATTTAAGTAAATACACAATCTTGCCAACATAAGAACACGACGTTGGTGTGTGGCGTCGTTGGAGGGAGAAATTTGTTTCTTTTCTCTCTCTACCTCCTTCGTTCTGAACATTACTGAAAGATAGCACCACTGTTAGCTACAAGATATATTTGTGCAAATATATTGAAGTAGATTACGTGACCTATTACGTGACTTAGATGAGTGTCTCGAGGCAAAACAGTTTTGCTATATTTCTTTTTTTATTAAATGTTAAGCACAGGAACGCCATTTCGTAATTTTATTTAAGAAACAAGCCAAACAAATTATCTTTGCATCAAAAACTGATGCTCCCTGGACCAAATTATCGTATTTTATAATTGTTTGAATGCAACAGAAGCCAGAAGTCTTGCACTTGACTAATGCAGTGAATTATTTAAGAATATAGTCGCGAATTTTACTACCACCATTTCGATTGTGTTTTCTTTGGCACGGCTCGGTACGGCCTGGTGACTAATGGCCAGCGAGTAACGTCGACTATCGACATTGCTCTGCCGTGGGTATTATCCAGTTGTTCCATTCCGAATCACTTAACTAATCAGTCAGCCTATTAATCAGTCATACAATAGGCTAAATAAAACAATGAATGAAGGAATGAATGAATCAATCAATCAATTACACGTATCAAATCAAATCAAATCAATCTATCAATGAAATCAATCCAATAAATTGTCAGAATAATCAACCTACAAAGTCAATCACTTAACTAATCAGTAAGCCTATAAATCAGTCATATAATAAATAAAACAATTAATGAATGTATGAATCAATCAATTACACGTATCAAATCAAATCAATCTATCAATGAAATCAATCCAATAAATTGTCAGAATAATCAACCTATAAAATGAATCACTCAACTAATCAGTCAGCCTATAAATCAGCCATATCTATACTAATAATAAATCTGTAGCCAAAATTTTTCTGGTAATTTTCGATTTTTCGAAAATAATTGGTGTTAAGATGCATAATTAACCATCCTGAAACCGAAAATCGCTTTTTTGAAATTTTTGTTTGTATGTCTGTCTGTCTGTCTGTCTGTCTGTATGTTTGTTACCTTTTCACGCGATAATGGATGAACCAATTTATATGAAAATTGGAGTATAAATTAAATTCCTTGTAACTTAGATTTTAGGCTATATTGCATTCAAAAATACTTTATTTAAAAGGGGGGTTATAAGGGGGCCTGAATTAAATAAATCGAAATATCTCGCTTATTATTGATTTTTATGAAAAATATTACATAACAAAAGTTTCTTTAAAAATAATTTCCGATAAGTTTCATTCTATACAAAATTTTGATAGGACAGATATTTAATGAGATAAATGAGTTTTAAAATTACAACAACAACGCCATCTAAGGCGCTGTACTGAAATAAAAACAAATGACTTCGTCTATAACGGGCCTTGGACAATAACATTCGAAAGCTATTAAACATGGCCTAAGAGAATGTTTCTGTGTTTGTATGAAGTAATATCGGAAGCTAATTAATTGTTTAATTATTATTTCACCATTGGAAAGTGTAATTTCTCTAGATGGGCATAAATCTACAATGTTATTACAGTAACTTTTGAAACATATAGCAAGTAATATAAAGTATACACATTAAAACTAAATATGTCAATATTCATTAAACTATGGTTGTATGTAATAACAATTAAAAAACATGTTAAGGAATTGTCATTGCACCAAATGATTGCTCTCTGGATCAAAATGACCGCATTTTAATTATTTAAATACAATTCAAATTAAGTAACATATTAAACGATTTATCCTTCTATCAAACACGAATGTTCCCTGGATCAATGCAGCGGAGCGCACGAGTACGGCTAGTAATAAATAAAACAATGAATCAATCAATCAATTGCACATATCAAATCAAATCAATCTATCAATGAAATCAATCCAATAAATTGTCAGAATAATCAACCTACAAAATGAATCGCTTAACTAATCAGTCAGCCCATAAATCAGTCATATAATAAATAAAACAAATAATGAATCAATCAATCAATTACAGGTATCAAATCAAATCAAATCAATCTATCAATGAAATCAATCCAATAAATTGTCAAAGTAATCAACCTACAAAATGAATCACTCAACTAATCAGTCAGCCTACAAATCAGTCATATAATAAATAAAATAACTAATGAATCAATCAATCAATCAATCAATCAATCAATCAATCAGTAAAGCATTAAGGCAGCCAGTAAGCCAACCTAGAACACAGTTCAATAAATTGTACAAATTGAAATCACTTTCTCATTTAAAATTAATAATTCACAACTCATTTTATAAACTCCTTAAAACCTGTGAATGCCCTTGCCTGACAGAATCTGTAGATGTGAAATACCTGGGAATTATTGTTGACCAGCACTTGAAATGGGATAGACAAATCACCTTGTTATGTAACAGGATCCGTAAAACAATTTACAAATTTGTAAACCTTCGCCATTACTTGCCTACTCATGTTCTACGTTTGGTTTATTTGGCTATAATTGAATCTGTTATCCAATATGGTATAACTGGATGGGGAGGCATTACAAAAACTGCTCTTCTTCCTCTAATTATGTTGCAAAAACGTATAATCAAAATTTGTTTAAAAAGACGACTGGGTTATCCAACAAATTTGATCCATTCCGAATTGAATGTATTTAGAATTGACCAAATTTATAAATACTCTTTAATGAAATTCTATCATAAAAATAAAATGAAATTTGTAGCTCAGCCACATGATCATAATACAAGACGAAATTAAATTCTTAATTTAGTTGAACCTAAATGTTTCACATCTGGTGCTTTACTACACAGTACAAATTATGGTCCACGGCTATATAATTCGATAATAAAATTTCATCAAGAATTGACTACTTCAAGCAATGAAATTTTCAGATCCAGAATTAAAAAATTTATATGACAAACTTCCCTGTATTTATATTATGTACCATGTATTGTGAAACGAGTTTATTTTTATCCTAAGTATATTTTTTTCTATCTTATCTTGGTTACTATATCAACATGACCTGTAGGCCTACTAATTATACTACTAATAATAATTTAATATTAATCCACCAATCTCAACATCGTCTCTTTTTTCACTCAGTTATTACTAGTATTATTATTACTAACTTTATTATCTTTATGTGACCTTTTTACTTAAGTATTTTGTCTACAAAGTATGTATATCTATGTAACGGAACTGTCCCCGAACACAAGCTTTGCTCTTTCGGGGTACTTTAATGTAACGTTTTTATGTATATGTTATTATTAAATAAATCTAAATCAAAATCTAAATTGTTCAATAAATAAATAAAGCAACCAGTGAACGATTAGACCTAACTGAATTAATTAATTTATAAATCAAACACTTATTCAATCAATAAATAAATCGCCTATCAATCTCAAAAATCAGTCACTCAATCAGTCAAGCAATAACTAAAACAAACAATGAATACATCAATTAATCAATAAGGCAATAAGTCAGTCAGTCGACCTAGTATGCAGTCTGTAAATTAATCACTCAATTAGTCAATCAGTTGGTCAATGAATAAGTAACACAACCAGTGAATAAATGAATGAAAAAACGAATGAATCAATTGTTCGAATTATCAACAAACAAAATCAAACACCCAACCTATCAATCAATCAAAAACTAAACGCAATCAACAATGAATGGCTCAATAAATCAATTAGTCAGTGAATCAACCTATAAACTTGAAGTGAAACCCCGTAAAACACGCCAACTTCTGGAATCTCTCTCTTTCTTTCTTCTCTCTCCCTCGCTCCTCGCCATTCAGTCACCAATCACCACGTAAATATCTGAGAGGGTGTGTGTGGGCATGGCGACCAATAGAAGAACCACTCTCCAGTATTACCACAATAACGGATTCTTCATTTTTGCCTCGACTGTCGGCTAGGAAGGTTCCATTATGCGAGCATTGCAGGCAACTAGTCAACCTTTTAATGCTTTTGTTAGCAGGTTTGACAAACTGTGAGTGGACCTGCAAGTACATAGTGCATAGTGCTCTCTCCCTTCCCCCCGTGATTTCTCACTTGCTCCTCCCCAAGACATCCAGCGCTCACGTAGTAACTCGGTCAGAGTTTCAGTTCGATTTGTCAATCAATAGCAATCAATGATAAATAAGGCAACAAGTGAATGAATAATGAACGAACGAATCAATCGTCTACCAATTGCCTGTATGACTAACAAACAAAATAAATCACTCAATTAATCAGTCAGCCAAATAATATGAGGCGTTCAGAGCTAAAGTGGATCAAGTCAATGAGTCGTAGTTTTGAGATAATAGGACTTAAAATTAACCTGCTCTAGTGGATTATCTAATTTCACTAGCACTAATTTTATTGCTCCATTCTCAAATTCTAGATTTATAAAATATAAACAATTGTGATGTTAATTGATGCAACGCTTTGGTGACTTGATCCACTATGGCTTAGAACATCGTGAACAAATAATCTGAGCCAAAAGTGACTAGTGTCACCTACCGGAATTAAGACTTGATCTAATACTGCTCGGAAAAGATCCAACTTCAATCAGAAAATGAATTAAACTCAACGTATAAAAATTTGTGACTTTAGCTCTGAACGCCTCATATATAAAACAAACATTGAATGAATCAAACGATAAATCAATAAATTAGTAAGTCAGTCAATCTAGCAAGCAATTAGTCTATCAATAAATAAGACCAACAGTGAATGGATCAATGGATTAATTAATCAATCAGTCAATCAACTACGAATCAGGCGAGGTGACGCCGAGCATTCGCCATAGATTACCTAAAATTCCGGTGTTTCCGAATTGGCTCCCAGATTAAAATACGTCATTCGAATTGGCTCCCAAATATAACGAGGTCCGTACGACTGTTGTACATAATTCCGGCCCACACCATTATGAAATCTCCACCGATCTAACAATTTCCTGTACAGCTCCCACAGAAAATCTTTCTCCTGGCCGTCCCCACACCCTTAAACGACCATCACAACGTGCAAGACGATACCTGGAGTCGTCTGAGAAGAGTACAGACTGCCACTGATTCAGGTTCCAATCCGCATGGTTTTCAGAAAACTAAATCTTGCTGCCTTATGCTCATTTGTCAAACGCTTTTTTAACAGGCCTTTTTGGACGAATATTCCCTTTCCTTAATCTGTTCCTTACCGTTTGATCTGAAACCCGAATTCCGGAAGCCATATAGAGGTCATTCTGCAGGTATCCTGCAGTTTTTTACGCTGTCGAAGAGCAGATAGGACAATGTAGCTGTCGTCCTGGGGGTTTGTTTTACATTTACAGCCTTGGCCAGGTCTTCTATAATACTGACCTGTCTCTCTGTGCCTGCTGCATAACCAGACACCACGGAAGGAGAAACCTCAAGCTCTCTAGCCAGTTGTCTCAGTGATTGACCTTGTCGTAAAAGAAGTAGAGCATGATACACTTCAAACTCATTTAAGGGAAGAGGATGGTATTTTTTGGTGAAAAATGAGTAAATTTTCAAAAAACAATTTTTTTCCTTAAAATACTCTCTGATATGTGTAGAATACATTGTATAATATTTTGTGGGTATTTGTGCCCTTATCGGTTGTTGAGACGCCATTTTGAAACTTCCTGCGCTCTGGATTTTTAAATTACACCGCACTTTGTTTGTTGTTTCCGGAACTTCATTTTTTTTTTCAAAACCAAATTTTTCTTTAAAATACTCTGTGATGTGTGTGGAATACATTGTATAACAATGTGTGGGTATCTGTACCCTTATTGGATGTTGAGACGCCATTTTTAAAGTTCCTGCGCTCTGGATTATTAAATCACACCCCCTTTGATTGCTGTTTCTGGAGCTTTATTTTTTTTGCTACATAGCCAGACAAAAATCGATATAATTTTTGAACTATTAAAGATATATGAATGAAATTTAGAATACACATTCTCTAGACTACTAGGAA